>NC_046658.1:49356437-49358576 GCF_010883055.1 Belonocnema kinseyi | reverse complement strand
GTTATTCACTGATTTTCATTTGCATTATACTTTTTTGACGATTATATCCAAAATGTTGTTTGTTTTTACGTATTTCTAACCGTTTTGGAAATTTTTCTAGAAAGCTACAATTTTTATTTGTTTCAAGAAAATGTCTAAGGGTTATACTCGTTCAGTCCCACATATTCTGATTTTTTTATTTAAAACTAAATAATTTAATAATTACAATTTTTGATTCATCAATTTTAAACTCATTTTTCAGCAAAAAAAGGTTCAACCATCTCATCCGAGACAAGGCTCATCTTGAGACAAGTAAACGCCGTTTTACCTGTCGTTGCCATAAAAGTAACAGGAAGGCCTATGTATCGACTCAGTTTTGAAACGCAGCCAGACATCGATGTCATGGAGACGAACTCAAGGCATAACCAAGTCGATCTCAACTCGAAGCATTTTTACTCGAGTTAGAATATAACATCTAGCTTTTTAGTAAGAATAGAAAAAATCTTACAAACTTGATTGTTGAAGTTGGAAAAGGAAGAGGGGTTCTATTGCTCTCGCTTTACCTAATCGTCGCAAAACTGGACAATTCGTAAAATTGAACCATTTTCCGCCCTATTATCTTATTTCTATTTTATAAGGAAGAGACGTTATAGAGCACAAACAGTATAATTTAATTTTTAAAGTTGTATCTTACAAATAAAGCAAAAACTACGTAACCAATCGAAAAAAATTTGTAGCTTTTTTGTTTGAACAAGTTTAGTTTCATTTCTTTCATGGCTTGTGCCGTTTGCCAAAATTTTTTTTCCAATTTTATTGCTATTTTTCTTACAAATAAAGCAAAAACTATCTTTGCTATAAAAATTGCTCAATAACAAATTTGCAGATATTTTTGGGGTATATAATTTTTTTTCGATCAAAATTGGAATTTTTGCTTTTTCACGAAAAATAAAAAAATTAATATGATAACCTTGTAGGGCTTTAAAAAAGCGTAGTTTGGTGTGAAATGTTAATTTTTGCTTTTTTTTATTTTTTGAATGTCATGAATGTTAATTTTCTTTGTATTGAAAAAATGTTTAAGGATAAATTATTCGAGTTTCCGAGTACTGCGAATAGTAATGGCTTTCTATCGAACTAGACAAAAAGTGTACAGACAGGCAAATTCGCAAAGACCTATTTTTCGGAACCAGTGGCTCTCAGAACGTGGATACTCACAAAAAAGGGCGGAGGGAGTCAAATTTTACACGAATCTAATAACTTCTCTCATGAGAATGTAAACATATTTAATTCAAGTCGCAGCAATGAACTTTCCATAATCAGATTATAAATCCACACAATAATTTAGTTATAATGTTTTGAGTGCATATTGTGATCGAATATTTCTACATAATATTATTCGACCAACTACTTTTTATAGCATAGCTCCATTTGTCACAGAACGGAGAAAAATATATCTGCAGATAACACCACCGAAACGATCGGCAAAAAATCTGTTATTAAAATTTTGCCATTTTAAACAAAACAGGCTCTCAATAAAAAGAAAACAAATTAAACTTTTTAGTCTCACAAATTCCTTAAAAATTGCTTTCTTTGGCTGTTTTCATGGAAATAAATTATTCATTTTTAAATAATCTGTCTAAAGTTTGGTGAGATAAAATGATTATCCTGTTTTTAAGTGAACTATATACTTGAACGAAGACCCATTATTTAAATAATTTGAAAAATTATTTTTACATTGTATTTCATTTTATCATTGATTTCAGAAATCATAACGTATAGAAAGAACGTTCACTTCGCGACTTACTTCAAAAATAAATATTTAAACAGATAGAAATTCTTTAAACAATTGAAAACGAGTTATCAAATGGCATTAGTATTCTTAATATACCGGTTTATGAGTTGCCGATAAGAGGGGCTTAAAGTCATTCATTCTCAACATTTATGATTTATTCTTATTCTCTGACGAATTATGAACTATAATTGAAATATGGAACTATTTGAAACATATTATCGCGTTCAAATATCTTATTTACAAAAGTTCAACTTCTTCCTATGTTAGATAAGTGGGAAACTTCATTGCCTTTTCGCGACCTTCAAATATTAACCGATTTCACTCAAATTTGAAGCAGATGTTTTTTCGCTTTCGAGCAAAACTGGGACGGG
>NC_046658.1:49349671-49356427 GCF_010883055.1 Belonocnema kinseyi | reverse complement strand
GAAATTCTAAAAAAGTTCCATTAAGTATAAATCAGAACCACTCCAACAAAGACTGATATCAAAGGCTGTATAGTACATGCAATTATCTCTAGAATATGAGTACATACTTCCAATCAGTTACACGTTACTGAAAATTTTAACCTACAGCGAATATTATTTTCATTTTTAATGAACTTAGAATACGTTTGCGTAAACGTACCGAAAACTTCGTATAATTTTCAATCACTCTTGATACCAATTTTCCTCACTTTTTAAGGATAAATGTGTACTATTTCAATAAATTATTTGATAAAGAAAATTATATTATGATAGGTAAAAGACACCTAAAAAACTATATTACTACATGTTATATTAATATATATTATATTACTGTATACTATATTACTATCTACTATATTAGTACATATGTATTAAAAATGCTTCTCAATTCAAAAACCCTCTTGTGCTAAAATGTCTCTACGCCTCACTAATAAACACTAATAGTTCGTTTTGCGGCTAGGAAAGTTAGGCATGGCCATGAACAGACGCGACTACCAATATTGCACAAATTTGTTCTAGATTCTTGTTTACTGATTTACAATTATTGCAAAATATTTTAAACCATGCTGTTGAGTGTCCTACTGTACTTTTATAAATCATCCCTAATTAGTCACACGGGGTGAATTTAATCCCAAAAATATTTCGAGTTCCACGTGGAGTTCTGGTTACCTTAACTTTGTCAGGTTTTTGATAATGTTTGAGAATTACTTGTGGTTACAAAAACCAAAAGATTATCTTTTGCAATCTGTAAATAATGCGTACCAATTTTTTAGATTTTTATCAATCATGGGGGGGGGAGTCTCACCCACGGTGACTATTATGAAATTTGCTGCGCAATTTAACAAGTAATTGTGATTATTATAATTGAATAGCTGTATTAGATTTACGCAATTTTGATTTTTAATTAATTACTTCTTAAGTGGATGTTTACTAGAGGGCCCTGCCAGTGCACTGTTTTTCAAATTGGGAGGAACAGATTTATGAAATACAAATGTTTCTTCAAACTAAATTCTGTTAATACAATTCGTTTTAAAAATATATGCGACTGATAAGAAGGTCCAATGAGATAACCATTAGTATATAATCACGTCTTGTAGTATAGTCATAACTTAAAATATTCAAAAAAATTTCCATTATTCATAATCTTTCATTTAGTCAAAATGAGGATAATTATTGTTACTTCTTTCTTGGCTAAAGCGATTTTTGCCCATTCTTTTGGTAAATATACATAAATATACATAATAATATAATATTACGTATCTATAGTGTTTATGAGTATTATATTTTTTATTGCAACACTATTTCGTATATACGCATTTCCCATGAGAAATTGTTTAAATTACAAACCCTTCGCCCCTAATGTACCGGAAGTAACGCCTCTCTTAATTAAAACAACACTTTCATTAAAATCAATTCTCTAGAAACAAAAAATACTTCTCTTGGATTTTGTTATTCAAACATTTATCAGAAGAAAAGAAAATATTTGCAAGGTGATGTAGTAGCCTCGGTCTTCATATACTCATCTGAGGATCAAATTGACTTGTAATCTGATTTGAAACTAAAGCTTTTTTTCAATTTATACAGTTTTCTGAACGAAAATAAAAAATTAAAATTAAAGCCTCCATTCCGTACTGATCAACATCCCGTTTAGGCGATGTGCACTGTAGCGCGCAAAGTCGCATCAAGTATTTAGTCTCGATGTGACGCTTTGCATCACGACATGTAGCAGTATAGAATAAACATGACGTAAAGCAGTATCCCGAGTAAAAATTCTTCGACTTAAGTTCGACTTGGTTATGTCTTGAGTTCGTCTCCAAGACATCGATGTCTGGTTGCGTCTCAAAACTGAGTCGAGACACAGGCCTTCGTCTTACTTTTATGGCCACGACAGGTAAAACGGAGTTTACTTGTCTTAAATCGAGTCTTGTCTTGGCTGAGACGACGTTTACTTGACTTAAGATGAGCCTTATCTTGGCTGAGATTATCAAACATTTTTTGGCTCATAAATGAGATCAAAATTGATGAATGAAAAATTTGTAATTGTTAAATTAGTTATTTTTAATTTAAAATTTCAGAATTGGTAGGTCTGAACGAGTATAAACCTTAAAAATTTTCTTCAAAAAAATAAAAATGGTAACTTTCTAGAAGGATCTCCTAATCTGTTAGAAATACGTAAAAATAAACAACATTTTCGGTATCATCGTCAAGAAAGTACAATACAAATAACAATCCGTAAATAAGTTGATTTAATATGTATATTGTATAAAAATATACAAGATTGTTTAATCATTAACCAAGATTAGCTTTTATGACTGTTAGAAGCAACCTTTTTTATGGCAGGTATACGCTCGAAGTTATAAACCGCACGTGTTGAAGTCATAAAAATAAGACTCAAGAGATAAATTTATGTCTTCAAGACATAAAAACTTGTCTCCAAGACATAAAGTCTTGATTGGGGCAAATCAAGTCGAACTCAAGTCGAAGCATTTTTATTCGGGATGGAACGGAGGCGTCGAAGTAACTTTTTCATGGTCGCACAACAAATTACCATATTGGAATCAAAACTAGGAATTAGCTTTAAAAAAAATATAAGTATTTGCATTAAGTTTTTTTCATAATAAATAACCATTTTTACATAACCGGCTGACAAATTTATTAATTTTAATATAAGTTGGGAGCATGTGAATTTCTCTGACGACTGTGAACTCGTCATCATTTTTAGGAGAATATAAGGCAGATGTGTCAATACGGTCAGTGAGCACTAATTTTTGATCAAAAATATATATTTCGTGCTGCTTTTGTATTTATATAGTATTTAGCTGAAATTAAAAAGAAAAAATAGTTCAATTCTATCCATATCCCTAAATTCGAATTTTTGGATTTTGACGAGAAATATGGATGTTTTAGAAAAAAAATTCTTCCTGTACAATGCTAGATTCTCAAAAATAGAGTTTTTAAAGTTATTTGCATATTTTGTTCCTAAAACCAATGGTTTTCGAGAAGAATATGGAAAACTCAGTTTTTTATGTCTGACTTCAGCTGTTATTTCGACTAGCTACACTTCAAGTTCTTATATTTCAGTCACTACATCGTTAGAAATGTTCAGAAAATTCCGACAAATTTAAGATACTCAAGTAATTGAAATGGACGAAATAAGGTTGATGAAAACTAAATTCACTAACTTTTATGGTAAATTTACTAAATTTTTTTTTGAACTTCAGAAACGGTATTTGAAAATTAAAAACAGTATCCTAAATTTCCGAAAATGGTAACAGAAACCCAGGTGGAAATATTATGTATAGTTTATACATAGTATGAAGTATTATATATAATATTCATTTGTTTGGTACATTTTTGTATTAAACAAATTAATATCATATATATACAACTTTACATTATATATAAACTACATATAAATTTCTCGCCTGGGAATATAATTGATCGTAACCGAAAGAAATTCGGAGTTAGATGCGCACTTCTCGTTTCTCAATCGCATTCGTAGCATATAAAGCATGTTGGTGCAGTGGTAATCGGCGGCCATGCATTGAAAAAAGTTGTGCCAAAGTACAAAAGATGAAGTAAACATACAGGGTGGACACGCTAGGGATTGCATACATCGCGATCTGAATGCTACCCGAATTGCACAACAGCAGGGGATAAGCCATTATACAGGGATATTTTCATATTTCGCGCCTTTAAAATTGCATTCGGATCGGCCATTCGGCCAAGTCCGTGCATCTTCGGATCCAATTTATCATAGTTTCCATAGTTGCGTTCGAAACTTCAAACAGATACAAGTATCAAAACAACATATGTTATGTTACATAGTAATTACAAATAATAAAAGTGTTCAATTAATAATGAAGTGAGACATGTGATCTGAGAAGTAAACGTCAGTTTTCTTCTGTGCCAATAATATTATGGAATGGCTGCTGACTGACAAATACTATAAAATG
This sequence comes from Belonocnema kinseyi, assembly GCF_010883055.1. NCBI lineage: Eukaryota > Metazoa > Arthropoda > Insecta > Hymenoptera > Cynipidae > Belonocnema > Belonocnema kinseyi. The sequence goes on along the minus strand of NC_046658.1, from coordinate 49,352,432 downwards.
GTAATAATATTCTGCGATTTTAGTGGGCGAAGACTGAATTGTGTTTAACGCTTATTTGCGACATAAAAAAGGTATGTTATAAATAGACAGGATATGTTTTAAATAAAGTGAATAAAATATTACATGCGAAAACTTTCAATTGACATTACCTACAATTTCTTACAGCGATTTGGGTGAAAAGGTGAATCCGAACATAACCTCGAAATAATGAAAGATCGGCCCGGCATATTTATTATAATTTCGATTGATTATTCTTTACCAAAGAAATGTTTTGTGGTTTTGTATATTTATTACTGGCAGTCTCGGCAGTAATAATTTAAACAATAATTACTTAATAATTATTTAACAATCCAAACTTATTCATAATTTTAATAAGTAACACTTTATTCCTGAAATTAATAACTGATTTCCATTGGTTTTTTTCACAGATCGATCATAGATGAAATACACATCAGAAAATTCTGATGGATTTTGTGCATTTCAGCTGGTTCATTTCAATGAACATTATTGAAAAACCGTTATCTCTAGACCTTATCCCAAGACTGGAGATTGGTTAGCCTAAAATTAATTCTAGTTCATTCTGATGGTATAGAGAAGTATCAAAAAAATATCTTAAGGTAATTTATCTTATCTGAATTTTAATTAATAAAATATTTAGGGATTTTTTATATTTTAGCATATTTTTTCTCTGCACCTCATTCTGAAATTTAATTTAGTTAACCAACAAAATAAATTAGAGACTCGTTGGTGATAGAATTGTATCAAAAATAAATGTAGATAAGATATTCTACACTAGAATTGTTATTCCAATTTTTTTATAACTTATTCTATTTTCGAAAAATGCTATCTCTGGATCTGATTTCCAAACTGGCAGTCAATCACCCTCGGAAATTAATTCTAATTCATTTTGATGGCATAGGTTTGCCAAAAAGATATCTCGAAGAAATTTAGCTTGCCTGAATTTTAATTAATAAAATATTCAGGCATTTTTTTATATTTTAGAAAATGTTTTCTCTGGATCGCATACTAAAATTTGGTTTGATCAACCAATAAAATGAATTAGAGACTCGTTGGTGCTCGAATTGTATCAGATATAAATCTAGACAAGATATTTTAGGCCAGAATTGTTATTCCAATTTTTTCAGAAGTTATTCTATTTGAAAAAATGCTATCTCTAGATCTGATTTCCAAACTTCCATTCAATCAGCCTCGAAAATTTATTTTAATTCATTTTAATGGCATAGGTTTATCCAAAAGATATCTTGAAGAACTTTAACTTGCCTGAATTTTATTTAATAAATTATTCAGGGATTTTTTTGAATTTTAGAAATTTTTTTCTCTGGACCTCATCATAAAATTTGGTTTAGTCAACCAATAAAATAAATTAAAGACTCGTTTGTAATAGAATTGTAATAGAAATAAATTTAGACAAAATAATTTAGGCTATAGTTGTTATTCCATTTGTTTAGAAATTATTCTATTTTAAAATTTTCTATCTCTGGATCTGATTTCCAAACGGGCATTCAGTCAGCCTCGAAAATTAATTCTAATTCATTTTGATGGTATAGTTTTATCAAAAAGATATCTCGAAGAAATTTAATTTGCCTGAATTTAAATTAATGAAATATTTAGGGATTTTGAAATCAAATTTAAGGAATTGGTGTCTTCATTTATAACGGCATAATTTGAGCTTAAACGATAACTCAATGAAATAGACTAAAATAACATTTCGAGTAAATTTCAATTACACTAAAAGATTTGTATTTTCTTACAAGATACTAATAATGTATGAATTTAATATTTAGAAATGATAAAATTCATAATTATAGCAAAACTTATGAAAAAATTGGAATACAAATTCTGGCACAAAATATCGCTTCTGCATTTATTTCTGCTACACTAACAAGTCTCTTTTTTATTTTATTGGTTGGTCAAACCAAATTTTTGGATGATGTCCAGAGAAAACATTTTCTAAAATACAAAAAAAACCCCTAAATATTTTATTAATTAAAATTCAGGCAAGTTAAATTTCTTCGAGATATATTTTTGGTACACCTATACCATCAAAATGAATGAGAATTAATTTTCGAGACTAACTAAATGCCAGTTTGGAAATAAGATCCAGACATAGCTATTTCGAAAATAGAATAATTTCTAAAAAAAATGGAATAAAAATTCTGGCCTAAAGTATCTTGTATAGATTTATTTCCGATACAATTTGATCAACAACGAGTCTCTAATTTATTTTATTGGTTGCTAAAACCAAATTTTAGGATTAGTTCCAGAGAAAACATTTTCTAAAATACAAAAAAATCCCTGAATATTTTATTAATTAAAATTCAGGCAAGTTGAATTTTTCCGAGATATATTTTTGATAAACCTATACCATCAAAATGAATTAGAATTAATTTTCGAGGCTGATTGAATGCCAGTTTGGAAATCAGATCCAGAGATAGCAATTTCGAAAATAGAATAATTTCTAAAAAATGGAATAACAATTTTAGCCTACAATATTTTGTCTAGACTTATTTCTGTTACAATTCGATCACCAACGATTCTCTAATTTATTGTATTGGTTGATCAAACAAAATATTAGTATATGATCTAGAGAAAACATTTTTTTAAATACAAAAAAATTCCTAAATATTTTATTAATTAAAATGATGTTCATTGAAATGAACCAGCTGGAATGCACAAAATCCATCTGCATTTCCTGATGTGTACTCGTATTTCATCTATGATCGATCTGTGAAAAAAAAAC
>NC_046658.1:49340694-49349571 GCF_010883055.1 Belonocnema kinseyi | reverse complement strand
CATTGAAATGAACCAGCTGGAATGCACAAAATCCATCTGCATTTCCTGATGTGTACTCGTATTTCATCTATGATCGATCTGTGAAAAAAAAACAATGGAAATCAGTTATTATTTTCAGGAATAAAGTGTCACTGATTAAAATCATTAATAAGTCATGTTTGTTAAATTATTATTAAGTAATTATTGTTTAAATTATTACTGCCGGCACTGTCAGTAATAAACATACAAAACCACAAAACATTTTTTTGGCAAATAATAAACAATCGAAAGTATAATAAACCAGCCGGGCCGATCTGTCATTATTTCGAGGTTATGTTCGGATTCACGTGTTTGTCCTAATCGCTGTAAGTAAATGTAGGTAATGTCAATATATTCATACCATACCTTTTTTGCCGCAAATAAGTGTTAAACAAAATGCAATCTTCACCCATTGGGATCGCAGAATATTATTACTATTTTATAGTATTTGTCACTCAGCAGACATTCCATAATGTTATTGGCACGGAAAATAATTGACGTTTACTTCTCAGTACACAGGTCTCACTTCATTATCAATGAAACACTTTTATTATTTGTAATTACTACATAACATAACCTATATTTTTTGACACTTGTATCCATTTGAAGTTTCGAACGCAACCATGGAAACTATGATAACCTTAATGAGAAGATGCACGGGCTTGACCGAATGGTCGATCCGAACGCAACTTTAAGGACGCGAAATATGAAAATACCCCTGTACATTGGCTTCTTCCCTGCTATTGTGCAATTCTGGTACGAGTAGCATCAAGTGCGCCATGTATGTAAGCCCCAGCGTGCCCACCCGGTATAAGTGATATTAAAAAGAATTTGATCCAGGTCAAATGACCTATCGATTTACAATGTAGATCAAGTAACGCCTATTGTTTGGTTCATTAAATTTAAAATAAATTTGCAGTGTATATTTGATTTAAAAATATGAATTATAGTAAGACCATACAGGAGTAAAGTTTATCTGTGAAAAACTACGTATATATCTATGCAATCTAATTTACTCAATGACGCAAAAGTTAAATAATTCTTATCATAAAAGATGGGCTCTAATCATATATTTGATGTAATGAACGTACGCAATGTTATAACATACATTAATAGGAAGCCGTTTGTATTAAATTCACTCATATTTTCTCAGTATTTTCATTTAAAGTAATTGATTATTCCTAAACTGTAACAGAATTTTCTGACACATGTGACTTAAGCGTTACGCAGTTACCGCTGCCTCTAAAAATTCTTACAGAAATTTTTAACAGTCTCTATTATTAAAACAATGAATGTGTCAGTCTCATATTTATTACAAAAAATAGAACAATCTGCTACTTGTTACTAATTTACTTTTTTTTCAAATGTGTACATTGGAGTTCTAGGAAATTATCTTGCTAATAAAATTAGCTTCTATTTATTTGCTGACATTTATTTATAAACAAAAAATTTCCTCTGTCGCCATCATTTCGCCCTTGGTACACAATAAACTTTTTTTCATACAGAGCAGACCAGGCGAAACTGAATTATCGGGGCAAAATTGTTAATGTAAATAAATCCCCGAGTTATTTACGATTATTCACTGTTCTGGCACTAAATGAATCAATCTTATACACTATTTTATATACAATAATAAGGAATGCAACCGTCGCCTAAACAGGTCTAAGTAGTAAATAGAAATGAGTTTATGGGACAAGTAATGCATTATAAGTATTCTCTGTCAAAGAAATGGAAAGCAAGTGAGGGCAAAGCTATTAAAATAATTTTTGAAATTATTAAAAAGATATCATTTGTGTAATTTACTGAAATAGAAACTGCTGCGCAAAAAGAATCAAGGTTATCAATGTTCGTTATTTTTGTATGTTTTCAAGTACCCTGCAAGATCAAAAATTATGAAAAGCCTGCATATCAACTAAAAGTGCTCCAAGAACATTAGCCATCTTAGCTTAACTTGATAAATCAATCAGTCAAATGCTCTGGATATAGATATCATTTTTGTTACGCATTAGAATTATATTAATGTATGTGTCATTTTGAACATTATTTTTAGATAACAGAAAAGCGTATTTTCTGATTGTTTAACCCTATATGTATTTGAAAAATGACAAAAACTGCTTTAGAATTGACATAACTGCCAAAGGATGGTCAAAGTGATTGCATTCATTTTTCTATTAGTCGTTCCCCACTGCTACGTTTTGGTCTTCATAATAAGAGCTTAGGCCTTATATCATACTACGCTATCAAGATACTGCTACTGCCTCAAGGCATTGTTTACAAAATAAATCGCGACATCAAGCGATTAAGCACACATGCTTGTGTAACATTATACCATTAAGCTATTTTCATTTCGGGGTTTCAATAATATCATCTATGATAAAATTTGTCCACCATCTACGTATAATCATAGTTACCACGGGGTAATATTTGAAGAAAATGAACTGGTTGGCTTCAATTACTGTCCAATCACCAAAGAACAACAGCAAGCATAGGATGTGTACGGACCTGTCATAAATTACGAAATACGAAAAAAAATTCTTAAGGCAAACGATTGAATCTAGAATATATTAAACTCAAAGAAAGTGTCTGCTTAGAACAGGTCAAACGTTTAATTAGTTTGAGTTAAACATTCAGTTACTTTATATGAACAATTCTCGTAGATCAGTAATTTTGACCAAGTTGCTAAATTCGAAAATCGATTATTTTCCACAGATTCTGTATCATTTTATTATCTTTAAATTAGAAAAACACTTAGTTATTATAGAAATACATTAGCATACAGTAGCCAATTTTTTGCCTGGTATGGAGAAAATAAGTTTCCGAAAAATCCGTATAATGTATTTGGAGGTCAATTTTGTTGTTTTTCTCGCGTTTCTTCATATTTTAATTTACACAGAGAAAAATAGAAAAATAATTATTATGAAGACTGCTGTATTACATGCAGATTTTTATTTTACTAGTTACTATGACTCGAGTACAGGCACCATTTCTAAACTAAACCTTTTGTAAAAGGCACCTTATTTATAAATCCTCGTTAAAATATATTACTACATATAGTTAAGATTAGAGTCGAAAAAGGATGCATCTTCTGATGTGAAATATTCGGGGCACTTAGTGACGCTTGTAGCAAATAGTATTGAGTCCGCAAGCCTTCTAGGACTCTGTACCAGAAAGCTACACCGAAAAAAATATGTAACTATATTAGTTCAATAATACCTTGAACTAATACGCTTCGCATAAATTAGAACTCAGTAGGTAAAAGAGTCAAACTGGATCTCTTCATTTAATTTGTAATTTTATCGGTTTTAGTATTGAACCGACGCTATAGCAATACCGAATTACATCGATTAAGTAAGTATTGAAATGGAGCAGTTCTTCATGTAGAACTCGAAACATTCATAAGTTGAATGTCAGCTGATCTAGAGCATCGAAACAGATACTGTTCCACTTTTGTATCGGATACGTAAACGAAATTTGAATCACAGTGCGTCGATATAGATATACTCGCTATACTTCGCTCCGTTCGACTCTGCTGGTTCAAATGACGACGAACAGCGAGGATCCAACGAATCTGTAACTTAGGAGCTTCGCATGAGCATTGCGCTGAGCTGAGGGGCCGGGCAATATATACTAGGAAAAATTAATGTATAATTATTTAGATATGAAATCTCGCGCGGTCTCAAATTTACACGTTACAGGTTCGTTGGATCCTCGCTGTTCGTCGTCATTCAACCAGCAGAATCGAACGGAGCGAAGCATAGCGAGTACAAGGTGTGTTCAAAAAATAAGGTGACTTTATGCTTTTCTCAAAAAATATTCATTTATTCCTCAATATTTATGTTGTCCCCTTCAAGGTAATCCCCCTCAGATATAATACACTTGTGCCAACGCTTTTTCCAATCATCGAAGCACTTCTGATTATCATTTTGTGGTATAGCCTTGAGTTCTTTCAGCGATGCAATTTTTATCTCATCAATCGTTGAAAATCGATGTCCTTTCATGGGTCTCTTCAGTTTTGGGAAAAGAAAAAAGTCACTGGGGGCCAAATCCGGTGAACATGGAGGCTGAGACATGAATCTGGTGCTGTTTTTGGTCAGAAAATCTTTCACAAGCAACGATGAATGAGCAGGTGCATTATCGTGATGCAAAAGCCACGAATTGTTTTTCCAAAGTTCCGGACGTTTTTTGCGTATCGCCTCTCGCGAACGGCGCATAACTTGAAGGTAATACTCCTTATTCACCGTACGACCTTGTGATAAGAATTCCTGATGCACTACGCCACGGTAATCAAAGAAGACAGTGAGCAAAACCTTCACATTTGACCGAACTTTACGTGCTTTTTTCGGTCTTGGAGACTCAGGATGCTTCCACTGAGACGATTGGGCTTTAGTTTCGACGTTATAACCATATACCTACGATTCATCCGCAGTTATAACCCTTTGAGAAAATCACGATCATTATTGACTTCATTCAACATCTCCTGACCAATGGTCATGCGATGGATCCTTTGATCAAAATTAAGCAGTTTTGGGAAAAATTTCGCTGACACACGTCTCATGCCCAAAACGTCCGAAAAGATAGTATGTCATGAGCCAACCGATATGCCAACATCTTCAGCAACTTCTCTGATGGTAATTCGGCGATTTTTCAACACCATTTCTTCCACTGCTTGAACGTTTTCATCTGTTGTTGACGTGCTGGGACGTCCAGAGCGAGGTTCTTCTTCGACATCCTCTCGGCCTTCTTCGAACAGCTTGTACCACTTATACACATTTTTCTTACTCAGAGTAGACTCTCCGTATGCAACTGTTAACATTTCAAAAGTTCTAGAGTACTGGATTCCATTTTTCACACAAAATTTAATGCAAACTCTTTGCTCCATTTTTGTCGAAAGAAGAAAATCGCCGAGCACACCAAACCCTTCTAAACTTTTGCGCCTCTGCCAGAAAAACAACACGAGCTATATAGTCCAAACTGTGAATATATGATCGTGACGAGTGTACCAACACAACAAAACAAAAAATTTAAAACTTGAATGTACGTAGCCCGCGAAAATTGAAAAGTCACCTTACTTTTTGAACACGCCTCGTATATCTATATCGACGCACCCTGATTCAAATTTCGTTACGTACCCGATTCAAAAGTGGAACAGTATCTGTTTCGATGCCTCAGAACAGCTGATATTCAACTTACGAATGATGCGAGTTTTACATGAAGAACTGCTCCATTTTAATACTTACTTAATTCATTTAATTCGGTATTGTTATAGCGTCGGTTCTATACTCAAACCGATAAAATTACAAATTAAATGAAGATATCCAGTGCGACCTTTTTACCTACTGAGTTTTAATTTGTGCGAAGCGTATTAGTTCAAGGTATTATTGAACTAATATAGTTACATATTTTTTTCGGTATACTAGCAATATCACGCAATCGCAGTAGTATGTAAGTATAATACAAATAACAATCCGTAAATAAGTTGATTTGATATGTATATTGTATAAAAATATACAAGATTTTTTAATCATTTACAAAGATTGGATTTTATGACTTTTAGAATTACCCTTTTTGTTAGGGCAGGTATAAGCTTGAAGTTATAAGCCGCACGTGTTGAAGTCATAGAAATTCGACTCAAGAGATAAATGTATGTCTTCAAGACATATAAACTTGTCTCCAAGACATAAATTGAAGTCTGGCTCCGTCTCAAAACTGAGGCATGCTCAATTCGAACTTTTCGACTTAAGCATGTCTTGATTGGGGGCTATTGAAGTCTAACTCAAGTCGAAGCATTTTTACTCGGGCATCTGGTATACAGACGACAAAAACGGCAACTACAATCAGCGAAAAAACCTAGTGAGTAACTTTCACCACTAAAGTTATTTTCATATTAATATTTTACATAAATGTTACCAAAATGATGTTATAACTGCGAAAGAATTAAAAATGAATCGATATGATTTTAAGTCCGAATTGACGAATAAATTCTGAATCACAAATAATGAGCTTCAAATTTGAATTTAGACCAAATTTTTTTAAATGCAGAAAATTTGAGGAAAATTAATATAATCAACAATACATTGACATTTTCAGAATAAGCATGTCACAAAGTTGTTCAAATGTTAATATTGATTCAAAGAACAAATTCCTTGATGTAACGAAGAAAGAGAATTATTTAAAGAACAAATTAATTATCAAAATAAATGCAGCTTAAGATGTAACAAATATTCCATCGACCTGAAAAAATACCACAAATGTTAAAAATTTTTATTATTTGATACATGCAAATTTAAATGTATAATATATTCAGAAGTTGAATGTAATAATATTTGGACATGCGGATGAACAGGGCCATTATGGTGGAGATATTCACGATTTTCTAAGTTGTGGTCAAAATTATTATTTTTGGGATTGAGTAGCGCATGATACAAAAAACAAGAAACTATATTCAATCTATTGGGACTATAAACATATCCAGAAAAAAACGGAAGTAGGTATATTTTATCTTTGAAGGGAAAGTATAACATGTACACTTATGGAACTCGCCAAGTTTAAATATGTTTTTTCGGATAACGATTTTTTGAAGTTCCAACTTCAAAAATTCCCTCGTGACTTGTTTTTTAAATTAGAGTGTTCATTGTATACCTTAAATGCCGGAATTTATCCAGCTATATGCCCCTATACGAAACTTCATTCCCAAAAAATAAGGGCCCTTTTCATCCGAACGCCTGAATATGAATTATAAGTTAATATTATTTTTATCACATCGCCATCATAAATGCGATTTTGGATTCTGCGAATAATACCTAAAACAGCAATATTTAGGATAAGCCCTAAAATTTGTACTTAGGGTATTTATATATGGTTACTAGGTACGTAGGGTATTATTATCGACTTCTTACCCCACACACATTACCAGACTCTGTCTCTAAACTCTGTCAGATTTTTGGATTAGGACTCTATACAACATACTTGCACTTATGATTGACTGGTGTGATAAACAATAGTATGTGACACTCGGCCCCTAAGTCACACTTTCACACTCGGTCGAAAAGCTTCCATGTAGGGTCATTGTAGGACAAATAACCATTTTATGATAATAATAATTGTTAGCTAATATTATTTTAATAGTAATATTCATTTTTATTTTCACGGGATAATGCAAAAATTCTAGAAGTATTGAAGCACTGTCAGTGCTGATGATAAGAACAGAGAAAGCATAATAATATGGGGTGACATACATATATCATCCTATCCTTCTATCATAACTGTAGTGAATATTTGTGAATAACGTTTCTCCTTACGAGCTAGTTTCTATACTGAGATCAGACCAGATTAGACGTTCTGAGATATCTAGCAGAATTTGTCTCAAACTACTAAATGTGTCAAATATGAAATTTTATATTTCGGTTAGAATTAATTGCAGATAGTTGATTCAAATGATGATTTTTTCTCCAAAAATAGATCAATATTTACTTTAGAAAAATATTTTCAATGTATTTAATTATTCAACTACAATAATTGTGTGAACTCTTTGCTTTGGATAAATATTATTGCAATTCGATAAGAAATTCGATATGGAAAAATATATCTTTCAGATTCAGAGAGACTGGGTTATTAATTCCTAAGAAATTATTTCTTCGTTTTAAAGAAATATTAACAAAAATAATTTCTTTAAATCAAGCTATAACTTTTTGCCTGTTAATAATATTTATTCAACTAAAGTAATTGTTTCGTCCTCGAAACGAATTCTAGTTTTATAAATGAAATTTTACCGTTCCTATTCAATCGGTCACGTTCTGGTCTAGACAACAGATATTTTCTCTGCCTCAATAAATAATAATAAATTTAATCGCTCAACTACGAGGATGGTAAGCCATAGAATACGTTGAACACATGCGCGGTGCTTGTCGGAGCTTAGCCCTTTACGACGGTTTAGCAAACTCTGCACCGCTCTGATTTATGACAATTATAAATAAAAGGTCTTTCAGCTCTTCTCAAGGACCAAATGCACTCTACTGACCGCTGCCCTTTTCTCGAGGGCATTTTTAGTTTGTAACCGCCCTCACTATACACTTAAACCAATGAAGGGCGATTTCTCAAAATTTGTAAACCCCAGCGAACTACTCTGCCGGTCTGTTGCGACAGACATCAGATTCTCGAAAACCGCTGAGAGCAACAACCTCGCTCTCTCGCCTAAACATTCGGATACCGCGACACTTGTATTTTCCAATTATTTCTGTTTCACTTAATTCACCTTCCTTTTACTTCATTAAATAGAGTTAAGTTTAAATGTGCTCTATTTATTTATTTATTCATTACCTTGTCCGTTCGTCATTAACGTTAACGTGCGGCGCGGAATAGAAGAAAAGTAGCCTTTTCAATAAAAGACATTTTCCGCTAGTCTAAACAGTAATCAAATCTTTGGTATAAAAAAAAAATAAACCAAAAAACGCATTTTTCACTGGTTATATTATTTTATTATAGTTTAGACATTCAAAAAATTACAGAGTATATATTCTTAATAACATGATAAGAGCTATGTATATTTAAAATGTCTAATTTAAGCTACGATGAAGGAAGCATGTGGGCTGTAGCCGACAAATGATGGGTAAGATTGAACATAGGAGACGGGAAGGCCAGCATAGGCAACCCGTGCAGTTCCTGCGTAAGAAGTATATGCGACCGGAGCAGAAATTTGTGCAGTCGCAAATGATGTGACCAGCAATCCTCTCTTATCCCTAGTATCTTTCACATCTTCGACTTTGACTGGCTCAACTGTCTTTTCGCCTTGGAGAGACGTAGGAGCCTCGGGCAGGGGTCCAGCTAAACTGATGGCCACCAAACCAAGCAATGCAACAGCCT
>NC_046658.1:49336216-49340594 GCF_010883055.1 Belonocnema kinseyi | reverse complement strand
TTAAAATAAATTGTGCACAGTGAATATATAGAATACTGAATAGTTCAGTGATATTCATAATTCACATTAAATATTGCAAGAAATGAGATACAGGATTTAACATTTTAAATATATTTTTGCACCAAAATTTTCGGAAAAATTACAATTTTTTATTTCGTCACTGTTCGTTATGTTTTGCGAAAATTTCGAAATTCAATATGTAAATGAAAATTTTTAATCAGTGAATTTTGCTCATTAATCCCAAATATTAATTAAAATCTATTTTATTTAATTAGTTTTTTCATGAAAATAAGAACCTAATAAATGTCCTCATTATAATATGTTAAAGCATGTTCAAGTTAAATACATTAAGTACAAGCAGGTACTAAAGAGAAGTAAAAAATTGCTGATACTCACAAACAAGCATTTCATTTTGTTTCTGGTAGGTGTTTTTTATTCGATGAGAGCCTGACTGATAGGGACGAGTGAATGATACTCCTGTTATTTCTGCCAAACTTTATATACGTAGCGGTGAAACTTTTTTACGAAAATTGACATGGCATAGCTTATTTTCTTAAACTTGTAGTTCGTTAACTATTTTTCGTGCTGTCGGATATGATGGATAGTCTGAAAAATGTATGCATTCCTTTTATGCACTCCAACCTATCTATCTTTTCGTCTCGATAAAAAAAAATTGTTAAAAAAGGATGAAAGAAGAATCAAAATCAAACAAGCTTTAGAAATAGGGAGTCATTCTGAGACCTGGCTCAGACGGTAGTGTGCTTGTCTTATGTTCCTATACTGCAGCCTTGGCAGCCACACTGGCGCTGGTTCAACTCGCAAAGTAGGAAGCGAAGCTGTATCTGTTTGATGAAAGTCTCGCTTCTGTCCCTTGGCATATTACCCCACAGATATCCGACAGCTAATAATTAACCCTATAGTACAGTCGCTAATGACCCTGGCAGTTGATGCGAACATAAACGTGAAATTAATCAATAAAAAAGGTTGAGAAATTCCGAAACATTCTTGCGTCTCTTTTTATTTGTTTTGTTTTCTGATGTGCTTTAAGACGATTGAGACTTTTTGTGTTGTATTTTTGTGAGCAAAGGTAAAAAAACTCATTTTTGAGTTTTACTTGAGAAAAAATACTTCAAATTATATTTTATTTGGTGACATCTTGCGCATATCCCAGAAATGAACAGAAAAGTGTCAATTTCTAATACATTTTTATTAAATAAAATGTTTAGAAAATGGAAATTGAAGGAAAAGGCAATAATTTCTGGATGGCTACGGAGGAAAATCACATCATTTATTAATCATTATTTATTGAAAAACTTAAATTTAGGTAAATAATACTTAATTCGAGTCACCTATATGTTTATGGAATTTTCATAACGTTTCGGGTGAACCAAAAACGCGTTTGACTTATTTTTCGAGTTTCCATGCATATCGCCCCCAAATTTGCTTAAATCCACATATACGTTTTCGTAAATTTTATTCAGAATCGTCAAAATTAGGTAAATCGAGTGACCATTTCTCTTCAAAATTACCTATAGAATAGGAATAAATTATTACTTTTACAATTTCATTTGTCAATATAAGGATGATTGATAGAGTTCCAAAAAAAACTTACAAGTGAAAAATTGGGTTTTGCGAGTTTTTATCGCTAATTATTATTTCTTTGTGGGTTTCTTAAAACGAATTGATTTTGATACATAAATACTGCTTTCTGCTCATAAGTAGATGCTGAAATAAATTGTCTAAACAATTCATTATTGTTTTTAGACATTGTTTCTTAGAATAGAGTCAGAAAGTCGCGGTTTAACCCTTAAACGGCCAAAACGCCACTACCGGTACACTGCTTTTCAACGGCCAATAACTAAGACTATTCGACACTAGAAAAAATTGAGACACATATATTTTTATTGCTTAAGATCTCCTCTTTCCGACGGTGTCAATGAAATTCCTCAAAAAATTTATTTATTATCCCAAAATGCAGTTTAAACAAAAAAAAACGTGATTTTTCGTGCCCATTTTTTTTTGTGAACCATTTTCCAAAGCTTTTCGAGTCTGTAATTAACCTGGAATCTCACTAACCGGTAGAATAAATGTCTAAACTTTGAGAATCCATGGTTCAAAGATCGATTTTTCGTTTTAGTATTTTCAAAATGGTGTCTTAATGGTAAAATTTTTGAGAAAACATTCATGAATTTTTTTACAATAAACGATGCGCTTTTCGGAAAAATCATCAAGAATAAAAAGTTCTTGTAATCAGCCAAGAAATACGCCTGAATTTCTTGGAAGCGTTTTGAGCAAAATTTTGGATTTTGCATATGAACAATTTTTGCAAAATTCAAAATTTTGCTCAAAACGCTCCTGAAAAATTCAGGCGTATTCCTCGACTGATTACAAGAACTTCTTATTCTTGACAAATTTTCCGAAAAGCGCATAGTTTTTCAATAAAAAATTTCCAACGGCTCCGTAACTATGAACTATGAACTATGAACTTTATTGAAAAACTATGCGCTTTTCGGAAAATTTGTCAGGAATAAAAAGTTCTTGTAATCAGCCGAGGAATACGCCTGAATTTTTCAGGAGCGTTTTGAGCAAAATTTTGAATTTTGCAAAAATTGTTCATATGCAAAATCCAAAATTTTGCTCAAAACGTTTCGAAGAAATTCAGGCATATTCCTTGGCTGATTACAAGAACTTTTTATTCTTGATGATTTTTCCGAAAAGCGCATCGTTTATTGTAAAAAAATTCATGAATGTTTTCTCAAAAATTTTGCCATTAAGACGCCATTTTGAAAATACTAAAAAGAAAAATCGATCTTTGAACCATGGATTCTCAAAGTTTAGACATTTATTCCACCTGTTAGTGAGATTCCAGGTTAATTACAGACTCGAAAAGCTTTGGAAAATGGTTCACAAAAAAAAATAGGCACGAAAAATCACGTTTTTTTGGTTTAAACTGCATTTTGGGATAATAAATAAATTTTTTGAGGAATTTCATTGGCACCGTCGGAAAGAGGAGATCTTAAGCAATAAAAATATATGTGTCTCAATTTTTTCTAGTGTCGAATAGTCTTAGTTATTGGCCGTTGAAAAGCAGTGTATCGGTAGTGGCGTTTTGGCCGTTTAAGGGTTAATCCGAATTTTTCAAGCTTTTTCCATTTTTTCACTCAAAGCTAGGCAATAATTAGTGCAAGTCAAAACAGTTATTGTTTAAACAATTTAATATAACTTTTACTAACATTTTCACTTTTTACCCAGTTTTCACTTATAGTGCGGTGATAAATAATGCAGTTTAGTTATTTAAAATTATTATTCACACAATTCAATATTAATTATAACTATCTATTTTCAGATAATTTCTAGAAAGATGTGGTTTTTAAAACATTTTTAATTTTGCTTGTGCTTTGTAGTTATGGACAATTTATAAATAAACATTGGATAGGATCATTTTTATAAAAATCTCTTTCTCTTCACGAATATATATTTTTCTCAAATAAAACAGGTGTTTGAAATATTCTTGAAATTTTCAATATGGATCACATAAAATGTAAATTTTTTTTGAAGTAGTTACTGAAAGCCTTTTTTAAATTAATGTTCATTTATTTAAACAATTATTTTTATTATTCATTTGATTAATTAATTATTTACTTCATTTAAAAAAATAGTTTACTTAAACAATTATTTTTGTTACCTTAAATTAAGTATTACCTAAATATAATTGAAAATTGGACAAAAAGTGAAACATTTATTAAAAAACGCAAATTACTAGCATTATTCTGAGGGAATATTGTTTTAAATAAGAAAAAATTATTAACCCTTTAAGAAAGAATCCCTGATTCTGTTGAATAACAATTCTGCGAAATTCAGGAGTAATATATGGTCGTTTTTTGATCGATTTTTGCTCGTTACTTGAAAATTAGAAAAATCGAAAATAGTGAATGTAGCATATGTGCTACACCAAGCACTAAAGGATTAAAATAGTTATTTTTATTAATTTGATTGATCATTGCCTCTCTCCAATTGAAAAGTTGAGAACAAATTGGAAAATGCGAAAAAATGGCGACTTTCTAACTCTATCATAAGAGAAAATAGCTATAAACAATAATAAATTGTTCAAATAATTTACTTAAATCTCTCACCATCAATATACAGTGGCACCTTGAGTTGATACATAAGCGATTTTTAATTAACCGCAAAAAATTAGCTTTGGGGTCAAAACTCGAAAAACTAAATTTTTCACTTAAAGATTTTTTTTGGGACCCTATAAAACAGGCTTAAGGTGGTTTATTACACCATTAAGCCATTTCCCTTTCGGGGTAGGCGTGACTCACTCGGCAGGGGAAAGGAGTAGTGTGTGGATGGGATAGAGATTTTTCAGATTGAT
>NC_046658.1:49333240-49336116 GCF_010883055.1 Belonocnema kinseyi | reverse complement strand
CGTCTACCCCGGCAGCCTTACCGTTTTTCAAGTTCTTAATTATATCCCTAACCTCAGTGACACAGACTTTTTCAATTGAGTTTTCCAACGCATCGTGTTCAAAGTTCTCTTGTACGCTTCTCTTTTTGCTTTTTGGGAAGCCTAAATTTCATCATTCCACCACGCATCACCAGACATTCTTCCTACAACTACGGTACCACATACTTCGATTGTGCATCTAACAAGGATATCCCGTAACATTGTCCAGGCGCCCTCTAAATCTTTGTTTTTTATACGGTCCTCCCATGTTGCCCTATCTATGCTTTCGATTAGTGGTGATATTCGAAAAGTTATTTTTATTGGTAATTCATGGCTCTTTTCAAAAAGAAATGTAGAGTTTAAACTCAATCTACCAGAAATTGACGATTATGAATAAAATATACAAAAACTTCCGTTTTTTAATGGTAAACACATTGTAAACTTCATGGAGCTTTCAGAAGCTCTATATAAAATTTTTTTCATCAAAAACGCATTTATTTCTTTGTGAATTCAAACAAATTTGGAGAGGATCTGCATGAATATACGAAAACGAAAATATTAGAAATATTTTAATTTACAATGTTTTAGGTGTGTCTTGGGATCAAAAATGTCTACATTCTATTTTTCTACCGATTACTTTTTGTAGCATGTCTCCATTTCATTGCTCCCTCTTTTATAAACTTTTCCGAAAAAATATGTTTATTTACGATAATTTTGCTTTTTATTGACAAATAAAAAAGTGTCACTGAGAAACAAAGAAATAATAAGTTTAAAAAAAAATTGGGTGGCCATTTTGAATTTTTTTTTAATTTTGAATTTTGATTGTTATCACGTGATTTCTAATAAATAAATCCGCCTCGTGAAAAAATTTACGAGATTTTTTTATTTATTGTGAAAATTGTAATGTTGGTTAAATTTGCGGATCCGCCATTTTGTAAATTTTGTAAATAAAATTTGTTTAGGTGTAGATATATTTTTGGAACATAGTGACATGTTAATATTAACAGATTTCGCTCAAAGGTGATAACTTTTGTGCCTGTTAAACAAATATGGCAAGCAATAATATTGTTGCTCAAGTAAAACTTTTTAAATTTGAAACTTCTTCAAACAAATTACACATGTCAGGAATCGAAAAAACGGTAGATTTCGAATGTATGATTCTGAAATCACCAATTTCTAAATTATATATTTTCGAAGCTTGACATTTTGTCTGCTTACTTACAAAATTCTTTTACTAATAGTTTACCAAACATTGTTCCATATAGTATAGACTATTGTTACGTTTACTGCAGGTGCCTGAGCCTCTCATACCCTCAGAGACATAAATTTACGACCCGGAAAATACAGTTACAATTTATTGCATTTCTGAAATTTTAAATATTACACTTTATACTCCATCCATTGTCATATATTGATTTTTATGTTGCTTTGTTGTGTTAAAGTTGGATTTCATTCTGCCTTAAAATTAAATTCTCAATATATAATTTTTCGCCTGGACTATGAAGCAACCGACCGTATTATGAAATAATGTCCGTTTTTATGGGACACTATAGTAAGAAATTGAAAAATAAATATAAATATAGCACGCAATATAAATATACAATGTAAAAAGCTTCATATGATTTACCACAAAGATCGTAGGACACAAAAATACGAGTGATTACTGTGGGAAATTTACCAAAATTAGGTAGAAATAACACGATAGTGTAAAATCGCACACAGGTGG
The DNA here is from genome assembly GCF_010883055.1 of Belonocnema kinseyi. NCBI lineage: Eukaryota > Metazoa > Arthropoda > Insecta > Hymenoptera > Cynipidae > Belonocnema > Belonocnema kinseyi. The sequence continues at coordinate 49,334,372 of NC_046658.1, read as the reverse complement.
TAGAAAGCACTTTTAGGAGAATGGAATTTTACATTCTCCTTTTGAAATTACAGTAACGCTGTAATCCTAATTTCTATCAACTGTGGCCTAAACTGCCATAACCTTCCAAATTATTTTTTTTTTGCAAGCATGCTAAGCATGCGAACAAATTTATTTAAATCCAACCATCTAAGGCGAGATATTCTCATCAGACCACAAACAAAAGTTCGTATGTGGATCCGGCCAGCTAAGGCGAGATGTTCTCATCAGACCACAAAAAAAAGTTCGTATGTGGATCGGGCATTTAAGGCGAGATGTTCTTATCAGACCACAAACAAAAGTTCGTATGTGGATTCGGCCAGTTAAGGCAAGATGGTCTCATCAGACCACAAACAAAAAATAATATGAGGATCCGGCCAGCTAAAGCGAGATGGGCTCATCAGACCATAAACCAAAGATCGTATCTGCATCTGGCCAGCTAAGGCGAAATGTTCTCATCAGACCACAAACAAAAGTTCGTATGTGGATCCGGTCAGCTAAGGAGAGATGGTCACATTAGACCACAAACAAAAGTTCGTATTTGGACCGGCCAGCTAAGGCGAGATGTTCTCATCAGACCAGAAACAAAAGTTCGTGTGTGGATCCGGCTATCTAAGGCGAGATGTTCTCATCAGACCACAAACAAAAGTTCGTGTGTGGATCCGGCCAGCTAAGGCGAGATGGGCTCATCAGATTATAAACAAAAGTTCGTATTTCGATCCAACCATTTAAGGCGAGATGTTCTCATCAGAGCACAAATAAAATTTCGTATGTTGATCCGGCCAACTAAGGCGGGATGGGCTCATCAGACCATAAACAAAAGTTCGTATGTCGATCCGACCATCTAAGGCGAGATGTTCTCATCAGACCACAAACAGAAGTCAATATGTGGATCCGGCCAGCTAAGGCGAGATGGGCTCATCAGACTACAAACAAAAGTTCGTATGTGGATCCGGCCAGCTAAGGCGAGATGGTCTCATCAGACCACACACAGAAGTTAATATGTGGATCCGGCCAGCTAAGGCGAAATGTTCTCATCAGACCACAAACAAAAGTTCGTATGTGGATCCGGTCAGCTAAGGAGAGATGGTCACATTAGACCACAAACAAAAGT
>NC_046658.1:49325725-49333140 GCF_010883055.1 Belonocnema kinseyi | reverse complement strand
AGGCGAGATGTTCTCATCAGACCAGAAACAAAAGTTCGTGTGTGGATCCGGCTATCTAAGGCGAGATGTTCTCATCAGACCACAAACAAAAGTTCGTGTGTGTATCCGGCCAGCTAAGGCGAGATGGGGTCATCAGATTATAAACAAAAGTTCGTATTTCGATCCAACCATTTAAGGCGAGATGTTCTCATCAGAGCACAAATAAAATTTCGTATGTTCATCCGGCCAACTAAGGCGAGATGGGCTCATCAGACCATAAACAAAAGTTAGTATGTCGATCCGACCATCTAAGGCGAGATGTTCTCATCAGACCACAAACAGAAGTCAATATGTGGATCCGGCCAGCTAAGGCGAGATGGGCTCATCAGACAACAAACAAAAGTTCGTATGTGGATCCGGCCAGCTAAGGCGAGATGGTCTCATCAGACCACACACAGAAGTTAATATGTCGATCCGGCCATCTAAGGCGAGATGTTCTTATCAGACCATAAACAAAAGTTCATATGTCGATCTGGCCATCTAAGACGAGATGTTCTCATCAGACCACAAACGAAAGTTCGTATGTGGATTCGGCAAGCTAAGGTGAGGTATTCTCATCAGACCACAAACAAATGTTCGTATTTGGTTCTTTCAATTAGCGAGGTCAAAAATAGGGGTCTCCACTTGAAAAATAATAGTTGACCTTAAGATAATCTTGAGGTCAACGCCGAGGTGAGCTTCAAGACCACCATTCAGAACTTGTCCAAAACCCTGAAACTTTTGTCTGAAACATTTCTCTCGGAAACGCATATTTTTGTTGATCGCGGAAGGGGGGGGGGGGTCCGATTCTTTTTGATGACCCTGTATATTTACTTTCGATGGCGCCTATACGTATATTGAGGGAGTTTCCTTATCAAATTATTTATGTAAAAAGTATGACTCAATTTTTGCTTACAAATATGAAAGGGGGCAACTCATTTCATTTATTACAAATTGTCGACTTATTATCGGCGATTTTTAATTATTTTAATGATTGTTAAGTTTAAACTCAGTTTTTATATTAAAATGACTACTTATTAGTCGAAATTTTATCTAAACCGATTTATTAGCTTACATTTCAAGAGTTCGGATCAAAGGATATATTTATTTATTTTGGAATTTGTAACATATTACTATATTTTGATATACTTTACGAGGGGCTACTCACTGAGAAAGCTGAAAGTCTTAAAACTATGAAAGTGGCAGTCTCAATTAAATTCCCATAGAGAGTCCTGAGATTTCCTTGAGATTGCCCAGATTTCCAAAGCTTTTTGAGACCGGGACTCTCGAGGAGAAATCAGATTCGGCTAAACTCGGCGGCGTTCGGATGGAGTCGGCTTTTGGTTTAACTCAACGAGGAAACGTGTGCGTCTCGAACATGGGCATGTTTCGTGGTGTGAATGCTCCACGCTTGGCCAAAAATTTCTAAGATTTTCAAAAGTTCCTTAAAGAGTTCTCCTAACATTTTTAGCGCAGAAATCTGGGATTTCTCAGGGACTAGCCCCTCGATACTTTACTATGATAATTGTTATTTTATTATAATTTTAGCATTTTTCGTAAATTTTAATGTTATTATTATTAATTACTTATTTAAATCAAGATTTAAATCTTAGCGGCAAAAATATTCGAAAACTTGCAGTCTATGGAGTGACAAGGTTCATGTTACCAAACCTGTTTGCTAATGTTCATTGCTTTGACGCATTCATCTTTTCATAGCGTCTGTATTGAAACTTTGAGTTTCGACACCTGTATTAGGTATTTTCACTTCAATAATCGGCTAACTTCACCTTGTTAAACGTTGAGGTGAAAACAATGGATCAAATGCATGGAACCGAACTTTATTTCTGTAATATCTTTGTAATTAGTAATCATTATTATAATTTTATTATTTTATTAAATACTAATTACAAACTAAAAACTATTTTTCAAATACACTTATATAGAAAAAATTAGCTTTCACAAAGATATTAGCAGAATAGGGCAAAAATAAACTGAACCCCATGCATTTGGTCCCTTGATTCCCCCTCAGCAATCTACGAAGTGAAGTTAGCTATTGATTAAAGTGAAAATACCTAATAGCGTATTAAAACACGGGGTTTGCATCCCTAGGGTTGAAAGATTTCGTCTTCGAGTTTCGATACGTAAAGAGCGGGTTAAAAGACGATGTTTGCATTCATAGGATTGAAACATTTTGTTTCAGCTCTGGGATACACAGGCAGATAGGTAGAAAGGTAGGGTCTACAGGTACCTGAACTCGAATTTTTAATAGTCTTGCTATGAAAAATAATATGCATTAATAGAAATGTAATCAATCGCTGTTTCATCCCTTATGATGCAACATATTATTGAATATACAATTGATTATGATATGATGATTTGTGGACATGAAGAATTAGAATGGAATTAGAATGTGAGAGGGCAGATAGAGGTTATGTATTGAAATCGCGGAATGGAGTTTATTTCATTCTTAAAAAATAATAAGAAACATGAAAGGAAATTAACAATTGGTTGAACTCTTGGACGAAAAACAATCTGCCCGCTGCGTGGGGACATTCTTATCGCTTTCAAGTTGCAGCGACTTTTGTCTCTTGCACTTCGCGTTCGATAATATATTTACCTTAAGCTGCATGCTCGGTCTCTGTACTGCCCCACATTTGTGCAAAAACTTTTTTAAATTAAAGTTTGAAGCCCGGGATTGAAACATACATACTTTCACTTTATAATTTAAAAAGTTCGCCTTCTATAAATAAAATAATTTTTATTTAAATAATTCAATTTTTTATTTTCAATGCTTTCTTTTAAGATTGAAACGAAGCGTTTCATAAAAAATTATTAATAACGAATTTGGAGCTCTTTTGTGGGAGAATAAATTTCGTCTATTTATTTTTTTCGTAGTTTGTCTCTTTTGCCACAAAAGAGCTTTTTTTTACTTTCCATGTTACTTTTTACGAATAAAACATAAAATACTCATTGCATTAAAACGTGATTAACAAAATTTTTTTACGTGCAATTTTTTAGTTAATATTTTTTTGTAACTTGCATAATTAGACGACGAAGCAGAATGTTTCATTAGTCTTTTTTCTTATCAAAACTTGAATTTTCGATTTTCCAACAAAATTCAAAAGGTTGTTGTGACAGTATTGGCAGAGGGGGGGGGGGGTACACAAATCTAATACGTTTAGTTTATACCAGCGATTCCCAAACTTTTTTCGCCCTTTCTTGGGAGCGGTAGGGCAGCCAACCTCAATTTTTTTCATAATACTTAAACCCAAGGGGAGACACTTGACAGCCTGTGATGTGGGCATGTACTGGCTTGTCGCGCTCGACCTTCCCATTGTAAGCAAATTAGAGACGATTAGGAAAAATGAAAAATTTGTAAAATATTCTTTAGCGAATTTTAATAGGCCGCGTTACATTTTCTGGACTATGAGCAGAACATTAGAAAAAGATATAAAGAAATCGGTTTATAACTTGAAAAGTTATTTCACTATTGTTACGCTGTAAAGTAGTCTAGTATTGTATTTTCTTGAACAAATTTGATGAAAATGTTAACCGATTTTTATGAATTTTTTTTCAGTATTTCTAAAATTATAGCACGAAATTGATTCAGCACATTTAAATTTAATTGTGTCATATCTTTATAACTTCAGTTATTGTAACAGATCTCAATCTCAGAACAATGAAAGGTATTCATGCTAGGTCAACAAAAGTAGTGCCATGTTCGATTACCGTATGTGTGTGTCCGCATGAAAACGGCTCTTGTGGACGGTTATAGTTTAAGAGATATTGGCGTTTTTCTAAGTTAGGGTCAAAGTTATTATTTTTAGGTTTGAACGTGGTTTAATACTATGACCTATACTAAATTAACTGCAAGTATATTTTCAACCAGATAATAACCGGAAGTAGGCTCGAAGAAAACATATAACATGGGTACTTATGGTACTTACACTAAGAAACGTTTAATGTCCCAAACGGATATGCAGAAAATTACAAAGTTTTTATGACATTTATATGTTTGATATTAGATGGGTTTATGACACTCTAATTAGGTTTTCATATTTCCTGCACTTTAGAAATTTTAATATCTTAGGTCCGTAGATTTAATACCTTGGATCATAGTTCGTAATATCCTCGATATAATATTTTAGGATTTCAGGTTATAGATTTTAATATATTGGATGTTAGGTTTAAATATCTTTAGATTTTAAATTTAAAAGTCTGCTGTTTCAAATTATAATCTAAGATTTTATCCGGTATTATCTATTTTTTAATATCCGTATATTTTAGTTCATATAATTCGGATCGCTGTCGCATAGTGAATAGTCCAAGATTATACCTGGATGGATATAATCCATTTTTCTCAGTGATATCAAGTTTAAATGTATTTTTCTCGAAAAACGAGGTTTCAAAGTTCCAACTTCAAAAATGCCCCGACAACTCGTTTTTTAACTTAGAAGGTTCATTTTGGGCCTGAAATGCTGGTATGTTATCCAGCTATATGCCTCTGTACATAACTCCATACCAGCTATAGGGAGCCTTTTCATGCGGACGCCCAAAAATTTTAAACTGAAATTTGTTTATCCCAAAAGACGAAAGTACGTGATATAAATGAATAAAACGAAATAAAATGATTGAACGACCACATTTAAAAGTAGTTATTGCTGAAATGAATTTTCAATTCAAATTCTTCTGAGTTTTGAGACTAAAGAGTACACGGTAAAAAAAATTGAGCTGTGACAGGGATATTATTCCTTATTATTGCTAAACATTTAGCTGAAAACGAACGAAGGAATTTAGATAGATCCCTGGATCAGCGAAAATGAATATCCTTGACCTTTTTCCATATACCAGGGATATCGTATAGCCAAACCTCTAATAAGTGTAGGTATAATATGGATATTAAGAATAGGTGTCTGAAGCAATTATCGGAAGAGCGCCGGTGCATTATGGGTGCAGCGAAATAAAATGGCAACGGTCTAATCGGGAGCAGTGACAGTTGAGATTTACTTTAGACAATTAAACGCTTTTTAACACTTAAAATGTGCGCGAATATTAATATTAAATGTAGTTTATGATGCAGTAATAATAATTTACATTTGTTTCGAATGTAGGCGATAACTATATTGAAATATCAAGAAACGCGATAAAAACAACAAACTTGACCTCCAAATGCATTACACGGATATTAGTGAAATTCATTTTCGCGATACCAGACGAAAGATTGGCTACTGTAAGTTAAAATATTTCTATAACAACTAAATTTTTTTTCTAATCTGAAGATAATACAATTTTACATAATCTGTCGAAAATAGTAAACTTCCGAACTTAGCAATTTTGTCCAAATTACTGATTTACGAGAATAATTTACATAAAGTAACTACATGTTTAACTCTTCTAACTAAACGTTTTACCTCATCCAAGCGTACACTTTCTTTGAGTTGAATATATTCTCGATACACTCGTTCGCCTCACGAATTTTTTTTCCGTGAATAAAAGTTGATATCAGAGTAAATTTAGAGCAGGTAACAAAGAAAGTTGCCGCATATTACCGAAAATGCGAGAAGTTATCGAGATATTATGAGAAAATTAATTTTTTACTTTTATTTTTTGTTTTTTATTGTAAAATGACGTTCATATTCAACGGAATTAATTTTAAATAGTAATAAACACTAGGCATTCAAATTATTTTATACATATGTTTATATAGAGTGAACTCCATATTTTTAAAACATTAATTAACTTTATTATAAACTAGTTTAGAAAAAGTTTTAAGTCAAATCTCAATTTCCCTAAAAATTATAATTTTTCAATTGAACGAAACTTATAAGTACCCACGATACTCAACTCTAGCTAAATAGCTAACGTGGCAAAGTCGCAGTAATAGGATATACTGGGATATCCCATTCGATACCATTTCTCTCCCAGGTTTTCTCAGGGATAACCTATCGGATATCTTACAAGACGGAAATTGGTATATTACCAAGGATATCTAGGATATCTACGGGACGTTTGCTTTGGACATGTTGCTAAAGTGCCTTAATTTGCATACTATTACCATTGAAAAAATCTCCTCATATTCATATGAAATGCAATTTCGAAAAATTGGAATAATCCGGAAAATAATAAAGATTTTTCATTGTTCCTGGATTTATTTAGAAAAAATTTCTTACAGTATTTTGCAGAATTATTTAGATATTTTTAGAATTTTTTCCCTAGATTATACCCTAGGGTCAAACTTGGTTAAAGAAATACGGAGAAAAATGCAAGTGAAAAATCGGGTCTTAAATGTTGGTGTTCGAAGTATTTATTACTAAACTGGCGTTGTGAGAAAACTTTAAGATTGAAATAAGGATATTGATTTAAGTGCAATCGCGGTAATAACTTCCTCAGGCAACTACACAGATTACAGCTTATCGGCGGTCTGACTCCTTCAGCGCGCCGCACGGAGTTCACTACAGAATAAGAATCATTCCTATACTCGTAACAGTAAAGAATGATCGGTCCAAAAACATTTACAAGGTCACAGAGCGGCGGCAGTTTACGGGTCGATACAATCATTCTTTATTTTATAAACCTAAATTTGTGTATATATTATACATACATATATTCAATATGCTTTAAACATTAAATTATGAACACCCTAGTAACACGGCATATTCCCTCAATATTTTTACCATATTTCCTGCATATCCCCAATATTGCAGGAAATATGGTAGAAATATTGCTGAAGTGTCTCTATGTCCTTTTTTTAAAATATAAAGTTGATACTTTTTAGTATTAAGCGTTGTAAAGTATCGACTTTATATTTCAGAAAAAGGACATAGCGAGACACTCCAGCAATCTTTCTACAATATTTCCTGCAATATTGCGGATATTGCGGGAAATATTGTAAAAATATTGAGGGAATATGCGGTGTTACTAGGGCACTTATTTGCTGAAACAGAAAAGGTCCAGTTAGATGAAAGAACATAGTTGTCGACAACTGAACCCGTGTTTCCATAGCAGCAATCAGCTTCTCTCTGCAATCTGGTAGACTGAATTGCTTAAGTAGGAGGCATCAAACGCCCTTTATGGACTTATGCAAGCAAGATTCGGTAATCAAATAGCCAATATAATCCTATCATAATCCTATCCCAATATAATCCCAAAATAATCCCAATATAATGCGGAACAATATATAGAGTTCCATTATTGATTCTAGAAAGTATAGCAATTTATGATTTCTATTCTTTTTTAAAAAATCTCAATTTCTAGGAGACACTTTAGTTTTTCATTTGTGCACAGGTTTGAGACACTTAAATTGAGACTCCGGATTCTATAACCACGCATAAAATTTGCCTGGCCGCTTCAGGCCGCTCGAGTTGGCCCCTGATGGCTTGAAAATCAGTTTTCGAAAA
>NC_046658.1:49319089-49325625 GCF_010883055.1 Belonocnema kinseyi | reverse complement strand
ACCAAACTTGAAGCGAAAGAAATGTTTATTAGGATAAAATGAAGTTTTTTGAAAAGTATTACCTTAATTGAGTGATTCGTTAACAAAATAGAATCATTCAAGAAGTGATTGCACTCACCACATGATTTAAAAAATTTAAAATAATCATATTTTTATCAATATTACTAATATTTATTAAAATGTGATAAATAATTATTTTAAAAATGTTTATAATTATTTGCACATTTTTTAAATCTTTCGACTGTTTTGTGCCGAGCGTGACTTAGGAGCAGAATTTAGGAAGAAATTCAAGAATTTCGTAATGATTTAGACAAACGCTATGTAGAATTTTGTCAAAAATAAGCCCAAGAACATTAAAAAATGTTCAGTGTTGTCCAAGTCATTCAAATTTTTTTTAAACATCGTACTTTCTTTCCCATACTTCGTTATAAAATTGATATTTTGCTTTCATCTTGGGCTTATTAGACACCAAATTCTATTAGACTTTAGTGTAGTATAAAAAAAATCTGATGTCAGATCAAAACATTAAGATAAATTAGCAAAAACTCAACATACAATCGTATAGATCATTTCCGCCGATAGTGTAGCTATGTGAGGAATAAAGTATAATCTCATTTCTGTGAATTATATGTTATAATAAGCTTATTTAAATCTAGTCATATTATTGTATGAAACTTTTATAATCTAAGTGGTTTTTTAAATAAATAAAGTAAAGTGCATAGCTGATATCTAGTTAATCTTTGAACAATACTTTCTATGTTTCTACACTCATAGAATTTTCGTTACATAATACGATAAAACCAATATGTAGTTAACGAGATGAGATAATCATCTCGATGGCGTGATCGTTCATCTCGATGTGATGAGTGTCGTGTTCGAGGCTTTAATTTGATCTGACGAGGATTTTGGAGAAAAAATTTAAATGCTCTTTATGCATCACTACCAATATTACAGTTTAGTATAATCTTTTACGAGTTAGGGAAATCGGGTATGTATATCAAAATGTAATATAGTATCTATTAATGATATACGAAAATTTTACTTTGGAAAATTAAGTTCTTTACAACTTGTACAAAAAATTGTAATATTTCAAATTCACCTTATTAAACGCAAGTACATTAATGTCAAATATGGGAAAGATTGGAATAATTCTTTCACATTTTGAAAGAGAACATTCTGAAAATTGTTCAAGTTTATAATAAAAATTATGAGTCATTTGAAAAGAATGTGACGGATGAAAATACGAAAAGGACAAAATAGTTCGTAAATCCGTCGTGAATCTCCGTCAACTCACACTGCAAAATTATATCACGTAATACGCACACTGACATTGCCATTATTAGTATTTGTATACATAACACTGTAGAACATACATTTTCTGAGGTAACTAACCTAACTTTTACTTATACGAGTCCCATCGATCGCTTGAGCGCGCGCGTTTTCGGCATTCGAAATATTTTGTAATTATTTCTGAATTTTTGTACAGTTCGGACTAATTCGAATTAATCCGAAACAATCCCAAACAATGTTTCAATCCTATTTAACCCTTATCAATGCATCTTACAACCACAAATAAAATCTCTACCCCAATACAGTCTCAACCCCAAAATCAAGCCGAATAGATCCGACTCTCATTTATCAATCTTTCCTCATTCATGCATAAGCACCAACTTGAATACAAACTCATAGGAAATCCATTTTTCAATGCTTGCCTCCAATTCTCTTAAATACGTGGGACTAAATTCGACATCAGTCCGAATGGATAAGTTTGAATCCAAAACCAAACCGAATGAATCACACATTGATCGTAAAAAAAATTTTAGTCTATCTGTGACAAAAACTTCAATACTAAAATACCTCTTAATCCTCTTCAATGTGGCGCTTAACACGCATAGCATACTTTCCGCAAAAACCAGGTCTGTCTCAGACCTTCTGTCTGTCTCAGGTCTGTCTGACCAGGTATGTCTCAGACAGACCTTGTTTTTCCAGAAGTGTGCTATGTGGGTAACGCGATGAATCCGAGGTTTATCCAAAAAAATCCTTTCAATCATTTCCAATTCTCGCACAAACATTAATTTCAAACCGAAATTTCAAATTCGCCATTCAATTATTTCCAATCCGAATGAATCTATCCCCTTTTAAAAAATCTCTAACTATGCATTTCATATCTTTCGCTCGTGGTATGTTACACCGTCGACATTCCGAACTTCTCCCCTCTACTCTTGCCTAGCAACGGCCAGCCTCGGCCTTTATACGAATGAGTCAAGCTTAAGCTGATCGCTCAGTTTGCTTGCGTTCTCTGTATCGCTCTGAGTAATTATATTCTTATTCTCAAATATATCAAACGTGTTTTCCTCTCAGAATCTATTACCTTCCTATTTTATTGAATACTTAATAGGTTATGTGCCCAGGTCACCTTGAACATGTGCAAAATATTCTGAAGAAGATAGTTGTGAGATTTACTATAATTAATAACCAAACACCTCGTTCTTTTTTTGCTGAAACCACCGTGATCGTCATCCATCTTTCTCTCGGCGTTCGTTGTGCTCGTTACTGAAAGTCGAGGTCAGTCAAGAGTGTCGCTCCTCTGGTTCGTTGTCCGTCGGTTCATTGTGAATACCTAAAGTTTCAAATAAGCATAAGATAAAAATGTCAGACCCGTTGTTTACAAAACAAACAACAAAATTTGATGGAACAGATTTCCAAGTGTGGAAAATTCAAATGAACGCCGTTTTCATCGCAAACGGTGTAAAAGATATAGTGGACGGCTCGAAAGCCAAACCACATCCCACTGACCTTGGATGGACTGAATGGTCCAAAGACAATCCACAAGCCACATGCATTCTTTCAACAGCTCTAGAGTATTCACAACTGGAATACTTAATCACATGTGACACCGTCGCTGAGATGTGGACAAAACTTAGTGCAATTCATGAACAGAAAACAGCTTCAAATAAGCTTATCTTGACACAGAAATTCCATGCATACAGGATGAAAGCAACAGCCTGTATCTCGCAACATGTTCCAAGAGTTGAGAATATGGCGCATCATCTAAAAGATGTTGGGGAAGTGGTGTCAGATGTCGCCATAATGTCAAAAATACTTGGCAGCCTGCCCTTCAAACACAACTCGTTGATTACAGCATGGGCCAGTTAGATTCAGAACAGCAGAATCTGAACAACTTACATCAGCGACTCCTGAAGGAAGAGACTCGACTTGGAACCACCGATGAGATGACAAATGCCCTTGCTGCCATGACCCTAAAAATTAAAAAAACCTGCAATAAGTGCCACGAAATCAAAAAACGATGATTCAAACAAACCAGACAATCCAATCAAAGACATCGTGTGCTTTTATTGCCACAACAAAGGGCTCTTATTGCCTGTAGAGAAGAAAATCAGAAACCAGTGTCAAGTGATGTGGGTGCTTGTGCTTTTTCGACAATTACAAAGTGGGAAAAATGGTCTCTCCTGCAATTTGATACGAAGGATGTGTGGTTCTCTGACAGTGGTGCATCAAGGCACATTCCTATCAGACGTGAGTAGTTCTTCGATTTTCAGAAAAGTGAAGAAGAGAAAATTGCTCTAGGGGATGACAGAAAACATAAATTCATGGTATGTGGCACTATCCCTGCAAAAAAGATTAGCAAACGGAAAGTGGATTGATGTTAATTTATAAAATGTGTTGTTTGTGACTATCTTCAAAAGAAATCTATTTTCAATCGGTGTCAGTACTGAGAGAAAACTCGATGTCCTTTTATCTGGAGAATCAATTGAATTTTATCGCAATGGTCAGCTAGTTCTTCAAGGATTAAAGTAAGAAAACAAAATATAGCGAATGTTCCTCCGAACTGGTTCCCACTTTGAGGCAATCTCACCTCCTCGAACGCATGCATGCTAGCTAGGAAAAGCTCACCGCCGTCCATTCAAGAAGAATCGTGAAACTAGGAGCAAATCACCGCCAGGTGTGTTATAGTAATTCATAGTGATGTTTATGAACCAATGTCCACGGAATCATTGAGTGGAGCCAGCTATTTTATGACGTTCAAGGACAATGGATCAGGATTTCGGTGCGCGTACTTCATGCGTCACAAGTCTGACGTCGTTGGACGATTCAAAGAATATAAACGTATGATAGCGAACAAATTTGACCGAGCAATGAAAAGATTGAGGATTGACAACGGAAAAGAATATCTCAATAACGACATGGACCGGTATCTAAAGAGCAAGGGGATTCAACTAGAAACAACAGCTCCGTACACTGCGCAGCAAAACCGCAGATCAGAACGAAACAATAAAACCATAGTTGAAAGGGCATGTTCGATGTCGCATGAAAGAGATTTGCCCCTCTTTCTCTGGGCTGAGGCTGTGAACACAGCAGTTTACATTTTAAATCGAACTCCAATGACACAAGCACATGAACCAACTCCGTCTAAAGTCTGGATGGGAAAGAAGCGTTACCTACCCACGTTAGAACCTTTGGCTGTGAAGCACATGCTCACATTCCAAAAAATCTTCGAAAGAAGCTAGACAAAAAGGCTGAAAAACTACTTTTAGTCGGAACCGAAGGAGAATCGTGTAATTACCGTTTATTCAACACAAAGACACGTCGTGATGTCCCCAGCAGGGATGTAATATTCAACGAAACGATGCTCTATTTACCAGAACAAATTTATTCTGAGACGTTTGAGCTGGAAATACCAGCAAACCTTAATCCAGCCGAAGGACAAAATTTTGTCCCAATCCCGGAAGAGAACATACATCAGAATCCAGCAGGTGTGCCTCTCAACGTGGAAGATAAAGCAGACAGTGATAAAAATCATCAGTTTCAAAATCTACCTTTTCAACTTCGTGATCGTTCTCGGATTCTGTCACCTGATAGATACGAAGTAAACTTCGTCAAATTTCATGAACCTACGACGTATGCGGAAGCAGTAAATGGAGCAGACAGCAAAGCCTGAAAAAAGGCTATTTCCGAGGAACTATCATCTCTAGATTATAATGGTAATGGGAAATCGTTCCATTGCCATTTAGTCAACACGCCGTGAGATCTAAGTGGACCTTCAAGGTCAAACGTGATTCATCAGGTATCATCGAAAGATTTAAAGCTCGATTGTGTGCGAAAGGTTTTTCACAAAAGGCCGGCGTAGATTATAACGAAACATTATCGCCCGTTGTCAGGTATGATTCAGTGCGCGTTCTTCTCGCAATCGCAGCCGTGAATGATCTTAAGATACGACAGTTTGATGTAAAAACCGCTTTTTTAAATGGTGATCTTCCCAAAGAAGCTTACATGAAGATACCAAAAGGAGTTCAAGCAGAAGGAAGCAATATGGCATGTAAGCTTTTAAATGCCATTTACTGTCTGAAACAGGCTTCACGCTGCTAGAATCAGAAATTCAAAGCGTTTCTGAAGCAGTTCAGTTTCGAAGTGTCCAACGCTGATAATTGTATGTATCGTGGATCTGTTTATGGTGCGGAAGTATATTTCGCCTTATATGTAGACGACGGTTTAATCTTAGCGAAATCTGAAAAAGCTCTCGATACTGTAATTGAAGCTCTCCAAAGCTCTTTTTTGTAATTACACTTGATAGTTCAGAAATGATTGTAGTAATTCAGATACGTAGAAATCGAGAAAAACAGAGCGTATTCATTTATCAAGAAGCTTATACAGAAAGAATCTTGTCTCGTTTTAATATGTCAGAAGCGAAATCAATCAGTGTCCCTGCTGATCCGCATGTTAATTTACAGCAGGGAAATAAATCTAACACTTTAAATCCAGAAATTTCATATAGACATTAGATGTTTTGGCTATGATTAGTCGTCCCGATATCACGTTTGCAGTAAACTATGCAAGCAGATACCTACACTGTTATGACGAAAGTCATTGACAAGCGGTCAATCGTATCTTTCGATATTTAAGGGATACAATTGACCTTGGCATACTTTATTCTAGCAGTGGGAGCTTTCAAGAGCTTGTAGGCTACTCAGATTCTAATTTTGCCGGAGACGTTGACACCCTGAGATCAACGACAGGGTATGTTTTCATATTGTCAAATGGACCAGTTACATGTTCATCTCAGTGACAGGGTATGGTTAACTAAAGTACAACAGAAGCTGAGTATGTAGCTGCTAGTGCTGCAACCAAAGAAGCGATTTGGCTACAGAAATTACTAAATGACACCGGATGTGGATGTCATAACCCTACTATGCTACACATGGATAGTCGAAGCGCGATCCGATTAGTAAAAAATCCGGAATTTCATAAAAGGACCAAACACACCGATATCCGATTTCACAGCTTGCTGATTTCCTAACTAAACCTATATATAAGGACAGATTCAAAAGCCTGCGTCAATCTATTGGACTTTTAAGTGCAGCGAAAATGTTCAAAGAGTGGGAGTATTAGGTTTATATGCTTTTCATATCTTCTGCTCGTGGTACGAGGGTAGTTCAATAAGTCCTTAGAATGAAGTATAAAAACAATTTTTTTTGGGTAAATTTTTTTTTATTTTTCAACATAATCTCCTTGGAGCT
>NC_046658.1:49312431-49318989 GCF_010883055.1 Belonocnema kinseyi | reverse complement strand
AAGATGTGGACTGTGACTGCACCATATATCTACTCGGGAGTGGTGCTGACTGAAAACAGATGATTTGGAGCGATTCGCGCGCCATATGTTGGTCATTCTAAGGACTTATTGAACTACCCTCGTATGTTACACCGTCGACATTCCGAACTTTTCCCCTCTACTCTTGCCTAGCAACTAGTCCAGTCAATCTAGCACATTTGACCCTCGATTCCTGAGTAAAATAGTAGCACCTTGAAAATTTGACAGATGGTTCTTCATACCATCTTATAAGATTTATGTAAAAAGTAACAGCTGAAAAGCTGTGCTCCCTCCCTACCAAAATAGCGTTCAAATGGAGAAATTCGTGTTTTTTTGCATTTAATCATGGTTTGCATAAAAAAACGAATCGCACAACAAAAAGTTGTTAATCAATGTTGTAGAACATGAAATTCTATATATTATTACGCAATTCAAATCAAAAAAACTTCGTTATTTTACTTGCAAATTAATTATTAAATAAGATTCTTCTTAAAACTTCAAGAATTAATTAAACGTAAAGAAATAATTTTTTTCGAATGTGAATACCCGATAATGATACAATCACAACTTTTCGTTGTGCGATTCGTTCTTTTTGCACAAACCATGATTAAATGCAAAAAAACACGAATTTCGCCATTTGAACGCCATTTTGGGAGGGAAGCACTGCACGTTCTCTGTATCGCTCTGAGTAATTATATTCTTATTCTCAAATATATCAATTGTGTTTTTCTCTCAGAAACCGTTACCTTCCTATTTTATTAACCACTTAATAAATACATTTGAAAGTTTTTCATGTATATTTCAACGTTTTCCTGAAATCTGAAAATGTATCAAGTTACTTCAATATTAATACCAATTGTTATTTATCATTATTTTTCTAAGTTCTTGTGTATGTCTCACGGTCCTGTAGATAATTCAAAAATTTTTTTTTAAAAACCTTTCTACTGAGCTAATTGGGGTAGCTCGAGGACCATCCTGGACTAGAACAACCGAACAATTTGGTTCCTTTTCGTGTATCTCTACTATACTGTGTTAGTTCGGGGTGGTCGAGGATGTTCATTAAACAGTGAACTTTCA
This sequence comes from Belonocnema kinseyi, assembly GCF_010883055.1. NCBI lineage: Eukaryota > Metazoa > Arthropoda > Insecta > Hymenoptera > Cynipidae > Belonocnema > Belonocnema kinseyi. The sequence continues at coordinate 49,317,894 of NC_046658.1, read as the reverse complement.
CCGTTTTCAAGATAAACCGAGATAAAATTTTTGCAATTTAAAGTCATTCTATTGGGTTAGTTAGAGTTTTTCTGAAAATACCCAACGGCAAAATTCCTAGAATGTAATTAGTTTTCACGAATCGGTGACTTTTTCAAGATAAACTATATTTCAGATTTTTTTAATTTAAAAAATCTATTTATTGCTTTTGATCGGAGTGACCGAGAAAAATTCCCGTTTTATCAATATTTCCAGTTTTCGTTCTCTCTCACCGCTTTTACGATAACTCAAAATCTATATATTTTTTGTGGCATTTGAAAAATCCTTTAATTGGGTTAGTTCGAGTTGGTAAAAAATAAACCCCTTTTTCAAAAACCTTTAAATTCACCACGTTTTCAGAATTCCTTGACCGCTTTCGAGATCACTCAAAAATTGTATTTAAAATTTTTTTAAATTTTGATTACTCGTTTAGAAACCTGAAAGTGTTGTCAGTTTTCGAGTATTTTTCACCGATTTCAAGATAACTCAAAAAAAAAATTATTTAGAAATATTGTTATTTGGTTAGTTCATGTAGATTGAAAACAATATTACGCTGCAAGAACGATTAATTTTTTGTCAAAAGTGTTTCCCCTATTGAAAAACTTGAACATTTTGTCAGTTTTCGCGTATCTCTCTTGCGTATGATAACGCGTACAACAAAAAAGATACATACTGGTATGATTTATAAACTGAAATGACTTTAAATTCAAAATCACTTTTTTGTCATTCAGGTCTTCTTCATGTTATTAAAAAAATGTATGCCATAACATTTATCACTGCAGTAATTATTCTTAATTCATTTTTGGTAATTTTAGTGATTTTATCTCAAATCAAATTACCGGGAATAAACAAAAACTTAATTCTGAATCTCGACAGAGACGAAATTAATCATTTGGACAAAAAGATTTCTTTGTCTGAACTCAGAATTCATAACCTCTTTTTCATCAAAATCGCATTTTTTGTATCTATCACCCCAAAATCTTATTTTAGGACCAGGAAAATTTAATTTCTCAATTATTATTTATTCTAAATATTAAATCTGAATATTTATATAATTAAAAATCAGCGCGCTAATAGTAACAAATCAGGTTGTCGGCGCGACGGAAGCGCAGTTCAAAATTTCCCAAGATTGGGAGCACTGCCCATAAGAAAGAATTGTATAATAGTTATAAAACAAATTCGTGATTGCTTCAGATATTGACGCGTCACGTGCCTTCCCTAATTGTAACTCCACCAATAAGGAATCTCCGATGCCATCCTTGTTGTTCGAGCCACTTATTGGATACACGTATACACTTTGAGAAAAAATCTTTTTAGAATAGGAAAATACACTGCAGTCCCGCAAGAAAAGTTCCCGTTATAGATGAAAAGGTGGTACAAGGTGGGAGAAAGTTGCGCCGCTAGGTCAGTCGAGCAACAACACAACAACGCAGAAGCGTATGAAAAAATCGGGCAGTACCATTGGCGATTAATCGCGTTGTCTGCTTCAGTCATTTTCAGTCAGTGGCAAAAATTTCGCAGTAAATTCGCTTAAGTTCGCTGTTAGGCCCTCAGTGTTTAGGATATGCGTTGCGTAATCCGGTACAACCCGGCATTACGAAAATTTATTATGTGACTGGGAAATTTGCAAATCTTTAGAAGAAAAATCGGTTCAAGTTCGATCTTAACAGCTTTTAAAATAAGAAGTTGAATTGTAATCATTTGCAATTATAATACCACTCAACTTACATTACGTAATTCAATAATCTTTTAATTTAAAAATTTCTCAGTTTAGCTTTTTATTTTTAAGCTGTCTTTTTTATTTAAAGGAATTTACTAATTTTCTTTACAAAAGATGTCATTTAACATTTATTATTTATTAAAATATTTAAAAGTTCTACACATATTTCAAAAATCATTTTAAGTTACACCAAATTTAAAACAACTTCTAGATTTCTCAAGATTTGGAAATAAAATGTTTAAGATTTTCAAGGATGTCTTAACTATTTGAAATTAATATAATTCAACTTCTAATTTAAGAAGTGCTGAGTTAAAAAATATAATCTTTCCATTTTCAATGTTTCTAGCTTAAAATTGCTTAAAATAATAAAATTTAGACAATTTTAAATTTCATTGATCAATGCTCTAATTTAAAGCATTAAAAATGATAGCGTGGATTTAGACTTTATAAAATTAAATCTGAATCTTTGAACTTGATAATTTACAAAACTTAAAAATTCTAAATTTTTCTGTTTTTCTGAATTTCATTTAAACTTTTTTCTGTTGAAAAGTGTTAGTACCTTCCATTTTAAACGTGTAAATTATCGAGCATTTAAATACAACATTTTTGAATTTAAAAACTTTTAAACTTCAATTTAAATGTTTAAAATTAAGACTTCCACTTTGAGTTATTTATTTTCTGGTTTATTTTTTATTACTTGAGGAGGAAAAATGTTTAATCTTAGGGTACGAATTTTTTTATTTTATTGACCGTGAGAAACCGTTTGCGAACCATGAAAAAACCGGGAAACGACCGGGAATTATTGTCTTCGATTAAAATGACCACCCTGATATATGTACGTACATACTTAAAAATCAGTACTTTTATTAATTTTTATTTTCGAGCACAAACACGTATCCATACATGAATCTTGATCAGATTAGCAGAAAATACGGAGTTTTTCGATTTACATCGTGAGCGCTCGGCTATGAGGTACGATCAGCAGATTCGGCTAACCTCGAGAGATTATCGGAGCTATTCGGATTTTTTGATATAGTGATTTGCAATTGCCTCAACTGAAGCTTACAATAATTTCTGTACGCGTCTATTACAGGCAATAAAAATATATCTTATTTCTTTCCACTTTCTCATTGATTATATTAATTTGTAGAATATTTGTGTTAACTTATGTAAACTTTCGTAAGTACGCTAACAAAAATTCTTACATTTACACGATTTCGATAAATCATAATCGACTATATCAATGTTGAATATTGACATAGGAAATACTGTCATAAAATTTCTTTTAGAGTAAAAATCAACACATGTGTGTTGAAAACCATTGGAGCTCAAAAGTTTATATTTATTTCAGTGGAAAAATTAAATTCTCATAAATTAAAAAAAAATCGATAGAGAACATACTATTAACTTAATGTGAATAATTCCTGAAAAAAATCCAGAATCTAACAACCAAATTCGAACAAACGCCATAAAATGTTTCCATTACAATCTGAAAAAGAGAAAAAACTCCTTCCTCCTAAAAAAGAAAAGAAAAAAAATTATTTCTTTCTTCTTTCTCATTTCTGGCCAAAAGGAGGGAAGATTTTTTTTCTTTTTTCTTGTGGAAGGACTTTCTTTTCTCTTTCAGATTGCAATGGGAACATTTTATGGTGTTTGTCCAAATTTGGTGGTTAGATTCTTGATTTTGTTTTCAGGAATTATTCACATTAAGTTGATTATTGGACATTAAATAGGATTTTAAATTTGATTTTAATCTCATTTAAATACCTTTAATTTTTATTTTATAGTGGTAACTCATCGGTAAGTTGTCAGCGTTCCTTACTTAAGTTACCGCCTTTGAACTCTTATACTATTATAACCAATTATCTATGATATATATATATAAATGATACTTGGTCATACACATCTAAATAATGCTAATTCTATTGAAGAAAATGTGAGATTGTTTTTAACATTCAAGCAACGTTTCAAATAAAATTTTATGTCACTCTCATAACTCATTTTCCTCATTTCTTGAGAATTATCTTATGGGCTTAACTACTCAAATATCAAGACATGAACCATTGACGTCATGAAATAAATATACACTATATAATCAGTCTGTTAAAATATCAAACAAATATATAACGATAGGCAAATGAAGTGGCTCATAACATAAACAGATTATAATTCTTTACAAAAAAACTTCGCAAATGTGTACCGTTTTTACTTCTTCGGATGAGTAGAAATTGATTTATGAAATACAAATGCCTCTTCAAAGTAAACTCTGTTAATACAATTCGACTTGCAAATATATGCAACCGACTGGAAGGACGAAGGAGATAACAATTAGTATATAATCAGGTCTTGAAACATACTCATAAGATATACCATTCAACCAAATTTTCATTATTCTCAATCCTTCATTCAGTCAAAATGGGGATCACAACTGTTACTTCGTTCTTGGCCTTGGCGATTTTTGCTCATTCTTATGGTAAATATATGTACATAATATAATATTACATATCTTTAATATTTAGTCTATTTTTGATATAACACGATTCCAGCATAAAAGCATTTTTTATTCGAAATTGTTCAAATTACAAACCCTTCTTCTCCAACTGTACAGAAAGTAACGCCCCTCTTAAAACTAAACTTGGATAAAAATCAACACCTTAGAGATAAGAAATGCTTTCCTTCAATTTATAATTCAACTTTTTTTGATATCTGTAAAAATATGTTTGTAGTCTGGGACTTTATTTAACTATATGATAATAAACTTAATTTTTAAGTTGATATGAAATGAAAGTCTCAATTCTACAATTATTAAGCTCATTTTTAAAACTAAACATTTTGAAATTGCTAACTGATACATTTACTATTTTAACATAAGTTAGAAGCAGGTACATTTCTCTTCACTAAAGTAAAAATAATGGTCATCTATTTCGCAATAATGTAAACAAGGAGAATCAATGATTTCAATTTAAGAGGTACTTTTTCAACAATGATAGGTATTTACTTACTTTTTGTATTTTTAGAATATTTTGCTGAAATTGAAAGGAAAAAAATAAGGAGCTTCAAACATAAAATATCTTGATTTAGAGGCATATTTTGATCCGAAACGGAAAAAATGTTTGCTTAAAATAATAACAAAAAACAATGACGGGATCTTGTTTACGACTGAAAACTGAGCTAAAATACCGTCGGCAGAAAATCTAAACTGCTTATTTTCACGGAAATTTTTAAAAAATATAACCCTTTTCAGTCTCCATTCATTATTATGGTATTTCCAGTGCGCAGTATGGTATTAGATAGTCAAATGCGAATAAAAAATTATATTAAGGATGAACACTAGATACAATTAATCTGAAAAGTTAAGAATTTCTCGAAGAATAACATAAGGCTTTGATCGTTAGGATTAAATAAAAATTGTAACTTTTCCCTATTAAAGAGAAAGGAAAAAGTAAACCTTCAAATAACTACTGTTAAATAAACAATTTTAACCTGAAATTAATAATAGATTTTTTTGTCGAATTTATAAATCGCTTTAAACGTAGGCAACTTTTGATATTTATTGTTCGTAGTCTACATCCTTAAGTAAATGACTTTATAGGTATATAAATACAGACACATCTTCAACTTCTCAGCACAACGGCATAACTCCATTTTTTTTAAATTTAATTCTGATGACTTTTTTTTATCTGAATGTTACTTTTGTTATCAAATTAACCAGTTTAGTGACACCA
>NC_046658.1:49272450-49312331 GCF_010883055.1 Belonocnema kinseyi | reverse complement strand
GGGGGGGGTCTGGCGTCATTTTTCTAAACTAATAACATTTTTTCAAAAATTATCATATCTATCTTTCATAACATGTAATGCGTTCAAATGCGCCACTACTAAAAAATGTCGCGCTAGCTAATTAACAAAGATATCATATTGAGGGGTGGGGCAGTGCAACGCAGGTGTTAAATCCTTAACAGTGATTTGCAACATAATGTTGCATAATGTTGTCACGATCCAATATCCGATGATATCTCCACATAACTTACATTGCAATATAAAAATTTATATTGATCTCTTCAGATAGGATTTAAATTCGCTCATCAGCGTTTCTTTCAAAATTGACAAAAAACCATAATCAACCCCCTCATTAACTCATGTTACGATCCATTATCTATGATATCTCCAAATAACTTTAATTGCAATATATAAATTTATAATTATCTTTTCGTATTCGATTTCAAATGCGCTTATATGCGCCTCTTTTAAAATTAACAACAAAACGATAATCAACACCCTCATTACCACTTGCTACCAATCCTATACCTGATGATATCTACAAATAACTTAAATTAAAATATAAAAGTTTATAAAGATCTTTTCATATTGGATATCAAATTCGATAAAATGCGCCACTTTCGCAAGGAACAAGAAACTATAATCAACACCCTTATTACCACTTTTTACCGATCCAACAACCGATGATATCTTCAAATTACATAAATTGAAATATACAAATTGATAAAAGTCTGTTCGGATAGAGTTTGATATCCGCTCATGTGCGCTACTTTTAAAATTAACAAAAAACCATAATCAATCCCCTTATCACCACTTGTTACTATCCACATTGCACATCACTTTTAAGGATTTAAAAACCTGCGTTACACTGGCCCCCCTTCAAAATCCGATATCTTTGTTATGAAAGATAGGAATGAAAAACTTAAAAAAATTTTATTAGTTTAGAAAAATTACACTAGCCCCCCCTCCGCCTTAATTTTGATCGCTGATAACTCGGTTATCAATGTAGCGCAACATTTTTTCCTAATGGCGCATTTGAGCGCATTTGAGGTGCAATTGAATGGTCTATAGAAAACCCGAAAATTAAGATTTGGGGGGCTGTTACAACTGACCTAAATTAACCTGGGATCGCTTTATGTTTAATCTCAGTTAAAGAAAATTATCGTAAAAATTTACACGAATTCGCTTTTCAGGTCCTGTTGAAAAATAAACATTACATATTACTATATAGGTACATTACGAAGATGTGTGGCATCTTTGGTTTATGTATTTCTATTTGTACTTGCATACTTTTATGTAAAGCTAATATTTGTTACGAAAAAAATGACTACTCAAATTAATGATTTTTTGTGTGTGCGTGCGTCATCGTGGTACGCTCTGTGAGCGATGTCAATGATTAAGCTTAAAAACGTGAATATTATTGTAAAACATTGCATGTTCAATAAATAAGTACGCCAAGCTCTCGCTTTTAGTCAATTGTCGGGGGTTGCCTTTCAATTTATTATAAAAAATTACACAACTGAAGTATCCAGGGTATTTATCGAAAAAATGTACATAGCTTCACATTCGCTTCATCATTTGTATATTTATAAACCAAATTTATTATATTTGTGTCGTTTTCCCGGGAAGTTGAAGATATGTGTCTGTATGTGCATACTTATAAATTAATTAACCTAATATCATTTTTATTAGCATATGTTTATTTATCTATCTAATATCACACTGCGCACTAGAAATACCTTAACGATGTATGGGGACTAAATAGGTTATACTTGTCAAGATTTCTCGTAAAAATGAACAGTTTGGATTGTCTGCCGACGGAATTTTATCTCAGTTTTTAGTCAAAAATAAGATAACGTATGTGGTTTTTGTCGTCATTATAAGCAAACTTTTTTTCATTCCGGATCACCATGTGCAGGAAGGGTATAACTGTGCACGTTGCAACTTTGAACAAACCCAACTGTGTCGACATTTTGACGTACACGCAAGTCGGATCGCATTGATTTAGACGTGAAGAGTTGGAAAGGTACCATCTGTGCACGTACACAGCTGGGAGTCTTTTATCTGTGCACGTGAACGTTAGTTGGGTATCATCTGGGCACGTATAAATGCCAACGTTCACAGTTGGCAGTATCCCAGTTATGCACGTGCCCAGTTGTACCAGTGATCAAAAACGTGCACAGTTATACCACCGGCCCTGGACGAGCTCAGTAGAGTTCCTACACTGTTGCTTGTAAATTGAAAATATAATCGTATTAATCGAGCCGTGCACAGTTGGGAGTATCCCATATGTGCATGTAAACCGCTGGTAGGGTCATATCTGTGCACGTCAAAATTTCAACGTGCACAGTTCGGAATGTTCTACGTGTGCACGTACGCAGATAGAATACTCCTAAATGTTTCAAAATTTAGATGTGCACATAAGGCCCGTTGCACAGATGTGCCTGTGGCCATCGACGTGCACAGAGTTCCGTCACATATCCCGAGCATATAGTTAGCCACACTTATAATTTATGATTTCTATTATCAATCTGAGAAAGAATCTTTTTAAAAAATATGGTAATCAGTTTTATATTTTTGTTTTAAAAAATCTGCTCGCTCTGCTGACACATTGACGACGTAAGGTGCGCGCAGCTAGGAAGTTAATCGCGTGTTGGGCGCGCAACTGCTGATTCTCACGTTTCACGCTCTATAATGTATTTAACTCGCGCTACGCTCTTGGTCTTTTTACTTCTCCTACATTTATGCGCAGGCCTTTTAAAATGAAAGTTCAAAGTATCGACAGCTGTAATTTTATGACTGTGATTTTTTTTTGTTAAAGCTTCTTCGAGTTTGAAGAAGACATTCTTTTCACGAATCTCGTATTTCGCATTATATTTGGTCCGAAATGAAAACTTTTTTACATTATGTTCAACTTTATTAGATCCAATGTATATTACATTTACTTTTGTACCTCGATCTACTTACTCAGATGTTTGTTTCTTATTTTGCATTAAATTTTATTTACAGCTAGCCAAAGAGATGTATATCATTTAAATACCATAAATGCATATTATTACAATTCATTATGTGCATTGATATTAAATCAAAAGATTTTTCATTGTCTTATATTTGTAAATAAAAAAATGCGCCTCCTATAGTAAAAAATTGTTATTAAACAGTTTATTGCCATTTGGGCTTAAAAAGACACCATATTTCATATCCACTCCCTTGACCTGCTCGTTGGGGGGTCTTTTGTTCTGTCTGAGTCGAGTCCCGACAGTACAGTCTTCTACAAACTACAAGTTACAGGGCTATAGCGAGCATGGTCCATGGATGCGAACCATGGAGCAAGCAGTAGCAGGTGCAATTAGAAAGACAGACATTAGATAGAGATAGAGGTACAGGGCAGAGCAAAGTAGTGTTATAATTTCATCAATATTAAATTCAGACTTGATACAATTTACTTGCATGACCGTTAGAGAGCTCAGCTCCTTGTACTCCTACTTGTGGCGCAGCCTCAATTTTCGGAAGGACTCTTTGAGGGGGCCCGATATCTAGGGTACAATGTATTTTAATACCAAGATTTAATAACAAAATGGTAGATATTTTATATTTAAACAACTTTTGTCTTTTTATTTTTTCTTCACGTTTCTTCTGCCGTCTTTCCAAAAATCTATTTTTTTATTTTTAATCTTATTCATAACAATTTGGTAGATCCTTTGTTGGTGAACAAATTTTGTCTATTGATTTTTTTTGTACGATGTGTCGTTTTACCACAAATTTAAAAGTTTTATTTTGCTTTTTATTTTTTAGGATTATAAGAGAAACTACGCGTCCTATCAAACAATTATTGATGGTAAATTTGTATAATTTTTTTATCTTTTTCGGATATGCAACTTTTGTCTATTCAGTTTTCTTATAGCTTGTGTCGTTTGCTCATTAGTTCAATTTTTATATGTTTAATGTTGCTATTTACGAATGGAACAGAAGCAGCGTATCATATAAAAAAAATCATAACAATCTTGTAGATCTTTTTTTTTGCTGCACAATTTTTTTTATTCGTCTTTTGTCGTATCTTGCAGAATTTGACCGCAAAATGGAATTTTTTATTATTCATTATTTTTTGTGCAGAAACTTTTGAATTTTCCATTTTCCGGAAAAGTTCAAATAGTTGTTATGATAGTTTAATAGGGTATTCATAGTGCTACGTTCTTTTTTCTCGACTTTTTTTCATATAGTGCATTTTTCGGTTTAAAATGTTTATTTAAGTTTTTTTTTTTCATTTTTAAATTCTATGCCTGGTAACTTTATTTATAAAAAAGATTTATGAAGATAAATTTTTCATCTTTTTGAGTACTATTAATATTTGTGAAAAGAATTTGCAAATCTTAAAAAAATGATCTAACTTTTTGAATTTGTATCCAAAGGGGCTGGCTAAGGAACTTGACCTTCAATTTAAAACAATAAAGGAGTAGACTAAAGTACAATTCAAACTGTCAATTCTTTCGCAAGTTACCGTTCTAGCAATGTAGAAATCTACAGACAGACACACACACACACAGACAGGCATATTCGTAAAAACAAATAGAGGGTCGATAAAGGTAAGTATGATACGGAATTACAAGGTTGCACGTTAATTAATGATATATTTAACATTAGAGAAGATTCTCGTTTCAAATAATCAACAAAACAAAAACTAAAATCTAATTTTTTCAAAACAGTACTCTCGTCCTTATTAATGAAACATTCACTGATCCTTGCAGTTATAATTCTCTGCAAATTCTGTATAAAACGAGCCCAGATTCAGGCCAATTTGTCTATTTGTTAAGCAGATATTACAAAAATAGTGTGAATTTCAATGTTTTCTCAAATTGCTAATAACGATCGTGACAATCAATATTTTTTAATATTCCTGGGCTCATTTCAAAGCTATTTGTCTAGTTTATAAGCACCGGGAATACATAACAATAAAGATTTTTAAATGTCCTTTAAAATCTATATTTATTCCATTTTTATTTTTATTTGTCTACAGATAAGATGTTTCCATATTTTTCCAACTACAAGTTGTTGTACTGTAATAGAATTTTTTTAGAATTATGTTCATAAAATGATGTTATACTGCAGAATAACAGCTTTAAAATTAGGACAAGAACATTAAGAAACATTGATTATTATGAAAACTATTGAAAATTATAGAAAAGATTGAAAATTGCACTGTTTTTGGAATACCTACTTAAAAATAGACAAATTGGATTCGTATCGGGCTCATCTTATACTGAATTTTTAATGCATTTAACCCTATGGAGAGTACAAATTTGAGCTTTGATATAATTAAAATTAGGAGAACTTTATCAGTCATCAAAAAAGAGGTGGTCGTCAACTTTAGCACGGTAGTGTACCTATTTTAAATTGTACCCAGTGGGCACAAAGTTTGGCGACGTCTTTACGACATCGTTACGACATCTTTACGATAACTTTACGACATCTTATATCCATGTCGTTAAGGCGTCTTTACGATATTGTAAATAAATCGCATGATCTGAATATGTCTTTCCGATATCATAAAGACAACGAAACGACATGGACATAGGATGTCATAAAGTTGTCGTAACGGTGTCGTAAATACGTCGCCAAATTTTGTTCCCACTGGGTATGTTTTCTATATAAATTCAAGAATTATTGGTCGGTGTATTTTCATGTATTCTAATGTTATTTACTACTTATTATTATGTACATAAATATGTATTGTACAAATGAGGGTCGTTAACCTCTCCAACTAACCTCCAACTGTTGACAGATTTTTACATTTTGCAATCAAAAGAAAAAAAAAACAATTAGAACACTTACCGACATCTAATTTCTAATTACCCTGCCATAATTTACCACTAACAATAATAAAATGTAAATTTTTCGAATTGATATTTTCTGAAAGTGTCCATTATAGCTTCGATTGAGTTTAATTGAAAGATTCGATTTCTAAATATCTGTCGATTGAGTATTCTAATATTACGTCACGCTCGATCTGTAACAACAAAATCTGTACGGCTATACTACTTGGTGGACTGCAAAGCATTGTTTAGATATTGTTTCGATTTATTTTATTATTGTTTGCAATTTGGAAAATGTGCGATTAGGCAATCCATCACGAAAAATTATAATTGGCCGTAATTAAACGAACCGTTAACCGAGCTGGATAAATAGCTCGTTTATAGACATATAATTTAAAAAGAACAGAGTAATGGTTGTAAGTAATCATGTGCTTGTTGCTATTACAGTCGAGCTAAAACTGTTAAAGTCAAATAATAAACAATAACACATTACTTGGTTGTCAGAACCGAGTTTGACTCTGCAAAATTTAAATGAGTAGTTCTTTGCTAAAATAAAACGATTTTTTCGGTTAAAAGCAAACAAATGCTTCGTGATAAATTTTAACCAAGCTGCACCTAGTAGTTATATTTTCACAAGCAAACTAGTTACTTTTTACACAACCAATATGCTTGTTATTTTTTCTCAAGGATATTGTCTGTTTCTAATCAATCAAATTTACTGGGTTCTTTTTTAACATTCTTAGAAGCTGAATCCAACAAATTGAAGTTGATAAGTTTTAACCAAGTGTTTTTGAACTTGGTAAAAGTGAACCAAGTTGAGTTGCGAGTTTTTAACCGAGTAGAGATATAATTTTAACAGAATTGCGCAGGTGTCGCAGTAAGGACAGTCGAAGGGACCGTTGTCTGCGCAGTTAAGAAAGAAGCCATCGCTAGCATCATTGTTAACGTCATTTCGCTTCGACAATTCTCTCCCATAATTATTCTAGAGTGCTTACCGACATCATCCGTACGCCAGAAATGTATATTATCAAAATGAGAGAGACCTGAAAAACGACCCTAACCTCAAAATAATGCACATGCATAACATTTTTATTTAGCACAATAAACTTTGTTTGTTATTATGCCTCAAAAACAGTTGAGGGACGTCCGTTATGATATTTTATTGTATCTCCGAATTCTTTTCCTTTTACTGAAGTGTACTCGATCGACCACACGACAAAGTATCACATGCTCCTGAATCGAAAAATTATTATTTCTGACACGAAAATTTTTGAATAAATAAGTTGATATTTCTAGTGCATAATTACTTATTTTGAAGCAATAAACCTTATAATTAGGTAGAGAATTACTTTTAGATTGTTATTATAGAATATTATTACAATGAATGCAGTGAGAATGCAGTCGGTTGCGACAGCCAAGTACATTGGTCACTTTAACCGAGCAGATTAGCTACCGCAACAGAATGAGGTTGGCTAACGTAACAAATTAGGTTCCTAATTTTAATCGAAACATTTTAGCCAATACAACTTGATTTAATTTTACAACGAAGTTTGCAGGTGCTATATTAGCAGTCTTACTTGGTTATTTTCAGCAGAATTTTGGTTATTTTCAACAGGTATGTTTTCTCAGTGAGGTTATAAACTCAATTGCCTACGACTCATATCATAATACTTTTCGATAATAAGTGATTTTAAGTACTTTCATATCAAATAAAGTTATACCAAAGAGACTTTAAAGGATTTTGAAAGACTTTAAGCGATTTTAGGAATTCTCAAGAGAGTTTTAAGGACTTCACAAAATATGAAAGGATTTTAAAAGAGTGCAGAAAAATTGAACGATTTCGAAGGAATTTAATAGATTTTTTAAAGAATACAAAAAGTTTAAGGATTTGCAAGAGATTTGATCAAATGTTAGGGCACTTCAGGTGATTTCAAAGAATTTCAAGCGAGTTATTGAGAAGTTATTTAAAAAGATTTTAATGAATTTGAAGAGATTTAAATTGATGTAATTTTTTTAATATTTAAAGGAATTTAATAAAATTCAAAAGATTTTAATTAACTGTACTCAATTTGGAAAATTTTAAATGATTCTAAAGAAGTCGAAAGAACTTAAAAGAAAATCGGAGGATCTAAAGGATTTTCAAACAAAAACTTAAAGAATTTCTGAAATTCAAGTGATTTCAAGGAATTACTATAGGGTCTTGACGGGATTTTAATATTTTCTTTCAAAGGATTAATATTAAAGCTATTTAAAAAGTTATTTAAAAAGATTTTAATGAATTTTAAGAGACTTCAATTTTTTTTAATTTAATGATTTAAGGATTTTCAAGGGACTTTAAGGAGTCTATAAAATTTAAGGATTTTAAAAGATTTTAATTAATTTTACTCAATTTTGACATTTAAAAAATAATTTCAAAGAAGTTGAAGGGAATTCAAAAAAATTCGGAGGTCTTTAAGGATTTTCTAAGAAATCAAGTGATTTTCAGGAATTACTAGGGACGTAGCGGAATCTTAAAGCTTCTTTTTAAAGGATTTAAAACTAATCCAAGAAGGTTGAAGGATTTACAAGTTATTTTGTAAGATTTTAAGAGAGTTTTAGAGTTCTTAAAGAATTTCAAGGGAGTTTTTGAAAAGTTATTTAAAAAGATTTTAATGAATTTGAAAATTTCAAAGATTTGAAGGAATTTTGAGAGATTTAAAGGAATTTAAGAAAATTTAAAGGATTTTAAGAGATTTGAATTAATTTAAGTCAATTTCGAGAGCCTTTAAAAGATTTTAAGTAATTGTAAAGAAGTTGAAGATATTTTTAAAAAATCGGAAGAGTTTGAGGATTATCAAGAAATCTTACAGGATTTCTAAGAGTTCAAGTTATTATTATATCTTATTCGACGCACTTGGTCTTTAGCACTCTCGGAGAGGATCAAAGTGTATATAAAAGAACATCCTGAGTTTCTAGAACACATACTATCCACGTGTCTCACACACGCGGAAAAGACATCTGTCCACGGATACAAAGCAGTCTTAAAAGTACATTGAAACTCTGAGATTCGGTCAGTTTTAGGGCTGGATGAGGTGGTTAATTACCCATATAGAGGACTGTTTCGTAGAAAACGCTTTCGTTAGTTCACGACTGAGTAACCGCCACTCACCTCGCGCAGCTCCTTTCACTTCTACTTGTGGCCCTGACCTGCCGAACGCTCTAAGGGAGATAGAGAGTCAATTGTCCAAAACAAGAAGTGCCCAACCCGAAGCATGACAGCGTACCTCAGCACTTCGAAAAACTAACTATGCTTGTGATCGAATTCTCAGCTCCAGACGACGAAAATATCACAGTCAAGGAGAATGAAAAGAAGGAGAAGTATCGAGACCTTAGAAAGGAACTGCGGAAATTTTCCCCGGGATACAGGTTAAAATAATTGTTCAAACGTGATTGTATGCCTCAATGTAATTTAAAGCACTACGTGGGTACACTGTTGAATCTTAGTTTTGTAATGAAAATGCTAATTGTAAAGTGCCGTATAAAACTCGTGTATTTCTTAGGAAGCCATGTTGGTAACAAATTAAAATCACAAGTGCCTCCAGTGGCGTATTAATAATCTAATCTATAGATAAAAGAGTGTTCCGTCGATATACTTATTAACGACTAAACATGTCAGCCAGGTTGAAAAGGAAGCTCTCGAAAAAAATAATAATTGTGGAACAATACTGCCCATGAATCGTGACTTCGAAATAAGTACTTAATTCTACTTTGACTCTCCGTTAGTGACTTCGACAGGTAATAAACCAATCTGAACTGATCGTCGCATTGTTCTGTTTGATACTCTTAACATTACAATACGTACAATTCCGCCCTTACCAGGATGTAATTCTATAATTATTCTACCTAAAGGCCATTTCATTGGAGGAAGTCCGCCATCCTTTACAATCACCAAAGCACCGATATTGACATTTGCGTCCGCATATTTATTCCATTTATATCGCATTTGAAGAACGTCTTAATAATTACAATTCCAGCGACGCCAAAAGTATTAATACATCTGTTGTAATCGCCTATAACTATTTAAGCGATTTTCATTTCTTTCTTCAAAATTTTGTTCTGGAAGTGCCATTAATGATTGGCTGATCAAAAAATTGCCTGGGGTAAGTGCTTCCAGATTATTAAGGTATCCACAGAGTGCTGAAATTGGTCGAAAGTTTAAACAAGTCTTAATTTAAGTAAGAACGGTGTAAAAATCTTCGAATTTTAGACAAGCATTGCCAAGAACTCTTTTGAGATGCTATTTCACAGATTTTATTCCACTCTGCCATAGTCCTTCAAAATGCGGAGTCCCGGCGGTAATGAACTGCCATTGAATGTTGTCATTTTTAATTAATTCTTTAAAAGATTTTACTGTGTTTAGGACTGGTAAGAAAACCGTTTGAAATAGTTTAGGAACGAATGTGCACTTAAGCTATCAGCTAATTCTAAATTTATAACCTTGGTCGAGAAACGAACTATCAAACATACATATCCTTTAGCAATTTTTGGACTAATCGGTAAATTACTTGTTTCACAGCATTTTTACAAGATAAAGGTCAATATCGTGATCGAATTGAGACTAACCCTGCCTGGCATCCAGCATGCATCCAGATTTGTAAGTTAGGCCAATTTAACATTACGAGATATGTCCCATTATGTCTTGAGCATTTGCTTTGAATACTTTGAGGGAGACATTTTCTACTGGGTGTTTTCTCTTGAAAATTTGTATTTGGGGGTGTTCGAGGCTGTTGATTATGTATCTGAAGTCGAGATATTAAAATAATGGGACATAATAAGACATATCTCGTGATTTCAACTTGGCGTAACTTGGTAAAGAAAAATGGTAACTGAACTCTGGGACTCTCAAATATCTTAAAATCCTGACATAATGGGCCAAGTCTGACCCCGGATTCGGATTCTACGTGAAAAATTACTTCGGAAATGCCTACCGCCTACTCTTAAAAGGCCGTATTTGCCTAAGAAGGGTACAGGCGTAATCAGCTTACTACCTTTGAGAACACTATCTTTCTCGTTAGAACGCAAGGATTTTAACTGGAACAAAAAGTGTTCTTCTTGGTCGATTTTAAGCAATCTCGTGATTCAGCTATTGTATTTGTCGACCTTGAAGGGACCTGACTTTCGTAGATCAGCGTCTTTTTTCTATATTTTTACATTATTAAAGAATCTTAAACAATATGCCACAATATTACGTAAACGATTGATATTTGAGAATCTGAGCAAGATGTAGTTTTTAGTTTCTTGAGTAGTGATGTTGAAGACCGTTGACTTCAACTCCGGTATTTTTTCTTCAGTGTTTTTTGGTGGTAAAGGCCATTTCTCTGTATCACAAAGGACCCAACTTGAACGATTCCAGCATAAGGAAGAATTTGCTAGTTGCTTAGGAACAACACCACTCGACAGAATATCTGCTGGGTTGTCCTTAGTGGGCACGTGTTTCCATTCAGCGTTTTCAACTAATTCTTGTATTTTAGAAATACGATTAGCGATAAAAGTTTCTCATTTATGTGGTGATGATCTTGTTTAAGCTCATGTAATAGTCGAGTCACACCAACAAAATATCCGATTGATATTTATTGTGAGTGCCTGAATGGACTTTTGAATCAATTGCGTTGATAGTAGAGCTTCACAAAGCTCTAATCTCGCAAGTGATTGTGCTTGTAGTGAAACTACCCTAGATTTCGAGCACAAAAGATGTACTTGTCGATTTTTAAAGTTTTCTTTTGATATCAAGTATAAAAAAGAAACGTGGGCCGATTCTGATGCATCACTAAATGCATGAGGATCAATCAAAATAGAAGCTCCGCATAATGTATGTATAGCTACTTGCATTTGGTTGATTTTCGGAAGTTCAGAATCGAAATTGATCCATCTTTTTTCAAGGATTACTGGAAGAGGAGTATCCCATTCGATTTTCTTCTTCCAAAGTTCTTAAAGGAATATTTTTACCTTGACAGTCATGGGATTTATCAGACCTAGGGGATCGAATGTTTTTGACCCAGTTGATAATATAAAGCGTTCTGTTATTTTCTGAGATTCGCTCGCGAATAGTGAAATGTATCTGATTTTTAATTCCGAATAAGTCCCAACGTGGGTTTTATTTCCTTGTTCGTGGTTCATTTGTACCCCATTTGTGTAACTAAAATCCTGAAGAATCTAGTAAAGATGTTATATCATTTTTCAATTTGATTAGATTAGGTGTCGTATACGTAGAAGTCACGTATGATGATGTTGCCTGCCTCGGGATTACTATCTTGATGATCGAGACCAATTTGCTTTAGGCATCTTGTGGCTAAGAAGGATGATGAGGCAATGCCCATAACGTAGGTAACTTTATTAAACTAGAAAGTCTTTAGTGGTGACGAAATATATTTACGCCATATAATGCATTGAAGTAATCTTTGTTCCTTCTTGACGAGCATTTACATATACATTTTGGATATATCTGTATTTAACACATAAGTATGTTGCCTGTACCTTAGTATCACTGAGAATAGATCATTTTTCACAGAAGCACTCACCATTTCAATGTCGTTAATTGATAAACCAGAGGTAGACTTGAATGAGCCATCGAACGCCACTCGTACTCTTATAGTGCTGCTCGAATCTTTAATTAGAACATGGTGTGGTAAGTAGTTAGTGACGTGGGAAGTATCCATTGATTCAGGTGTTATTTCAATCATGTGTCCTCGAGATTCATAGTCTTCCATAAAGGCAATGTATTGCTCACTTGGTTGGTTGAAGTATATCCTCAATTTTCCATAATCCCTCAATTTGTTTGCGTAATTTTTCGATGGTTATTAAATTGCAAATTGTCATTTGTTGTGTTGATTTTGGAATCTGCAAGTCTCCTGCAACTTTCAACCACGAACTGTTCACTTCAATATAGTTAATCCACGTGTTAGTCTAATTTGACCATCAGCTGATAGTTCCCAAAAAAATCCCTGCGCCAAGAATCAAGTCTACAGGAGCTCTCATGTAGAATTTCAGATCTGCCAGTATTAAGTTTTCTGGTATTTTTAAACTTTCTTGGTCGATTGGCTTATGCGGAAGACAAGCTGCAGCATTTTCTAATATTAAGCAATATAAAGTAATCTTAAAGTTGTTAGTACGCAAACCTACTCTAATTGTTGTTCCGTCTAAAGATAAAGAATTTGAATCGTTCACGCCTCCAATTTTAATGCTAATAGGCCAGATTATTAGTTGTAATTATTGGCGAAGTTTGCAAGTCATAATGTTTGATTGTGAGCAACCATCCAATACTGCACAAAAATTTGGTTTGTTGTCATGACAATAAACGTAGACTAAAGCAGTTAAGATAATAACGTATTCATTTAAGTTTGGTGAGGTTCGTGCTATGAACCTGTTTGAATCTGCTTGATTGACTGTTGAATCTTCAGAATCACGCTTCTCACGGATTTGGAAATGATTTGTGTGAATTAATTTTTTGTGCCTTTTACCACATACTCTACATCCATGGGACCTGCATTCTTTAATTTGGTGATCAGTTCCAAGTCAGTTAAAACAATATTCTCTTTTGTTTAACTTTTAAAGTCGCGATGTAACGTCACTATTTAAAAATGATTTGCAATTGTAAATACCGTGGGAATTTTTACAAAGAGGACACGAGTAATTCGCGGTGGCAAATTTCTCGCAATAGCCAATATCATCTAAATTTATATTATTGTGAATCAAAGATTTAAAAGTATCATGAAATTGAAGCCACTTATCGTAATCACCATAAAAAGTAGATGATGTTAATGTTGTACTTTTACTCCGAGTTGCGTTTGATTGACTGAAATGATAGGAGCGACAGGATTGGGAAGATCAGGGGTAAGAGCGCGTGCATTTAAATTTTCGGCTGTCTCTAACATAGCTGTTGCTTTATTACTTAAATTGAAGTATAATTCTTCAAAAGCATTTCTTTTTGCAAGTTCGTCTTCGTATTTTGAGCCATCTAAATCTAACTTCTTAAATTGCTCTTGTATTCACTGAAAATTGTGCATAGTTCACTAAACTTGTCAAAACGTAAATCTACATCCGTTAAGTTCATATTTTCCGCAATTCATAAGATCATTGAGTTTAGTTAGTTGATCTTTAAGGTACCCTCTTTTTTCTAAATCCGGTGTCGACATTTTGGATCGATTTATTTATTTTTATTTATTGTTCAAAAATTATCTATATTATCGTTGAAGGCGAATTAAGCTTAAATTTATTGTTTAAAAAGGAATTCTTACATAGTAATCGATGAGTTTTGTTACCAAATTTTGTCAAAGTAATAATACTCGAATCCTACATACTGTAGATAGTGATGTCTAATGTTAATTCTCCAAGCAGGTTCTAACGCTTCAGCGGTTTTGTAGGTTATGTTGATCCATGCTCTGTTTCTTGAGGTCCTTGATTTTATTAATAAGTAAGCTGCTTGGCTCTCGAAGAAGTGGCTCGAGTTGTCATAGTAAGCACTCGAGACTGACTCATATGTTTGTCAAATGGAATTAACTGTTTGTCACTGGAATGTTAGAACTCGTTCGAATGTACATGTATATATGTTGAATGCCTATGCGCGTGTGGCAAGAACAACTCGAAAACACGCACTAGGACGATTACACAATGTAGAACTGAACTATTTATTGTAAAAGACGGTGAGTCGAAAGAGTCACATTAGTGGATTTCAATCTTTTTCTGTGCCGGGTAAAAAACTTGCAAAATGCATTTCCACGAATCGTGTTCATCATTTCTCTTGCGCGTCTTTTCATCTTGAAGTCGATATACTAATTCAGGCTAAACAATAATTTCTCTCGGAGGGGCAAATCTATCGCTGATTCATAACCTCGAAGCAAAACACGCGTGCTAAAAATTTGCCAAACCACTTGCGAGATAGATGCAAAGAACTGTCATCCTTCATCTGCTTCGTGTCCTCAAGACACAAGACGGTATTGACGGTCTGTTATTTAGATTTTGTCGTCCCCTCTGATCAATCACTTTACCGTCGTAACACGCAGTTCTACTACAAGTCAATATCATTTTTATCGATGACGGTTGCTCCCAGTGAAACGCTGCGGTGGTTGCTTAACCTTTTCATTTTCATTCTGAGTGTTAACAGTCACGGCTCTGTATGAAATTAATCATTCATCAAATTGATTTGCTTTTTATTTTCGGGATCTACATCAATATACAAAACATTTTGTATTAAAGGTATTGTTTCATCAATTAATGATGTTCAACAAGTTACACAGTAAACCTCTTCCATAGCGCCGATTTTAGGGCTAATGGTCGGCGGGCACAAACCTGTAAAAACCCGCTCCGCTAACGTTTGCTCATGCCTGAGTGCTCGCCTGAGTGACAACCGCAGACCCGGCGCACCGCGCGCAGCTTCTGGTACGCCTATTTGCGGCGCAGTGTGTGAAAAAAATGAATTTTGTGGTTGAAAATACGATTGTGGCTGAACCTGTGGACCGATTGGGATGTTTTTTTTAAAGCTGATAAAATTTCAAAGAAAGTTGTCGAGTGTGATTTCCAATTTAGTTCTTCAATTTTTTATAAATAAATAAATATGGCGAAACAAATGAAAATTTTTTCTATTGGACGTTTCCGGTGCCCACCAATAATAGAAAAATTACTTACTGAAAATGTGTTTTCTATAATTATCAATAATTTTACGTTTTTTAAAGTTATATTGCAAGATATTTGAATGAAAACAACATTTTAATGAAAACAATCTATCTTAAGACTATTCTTGTTAATATAATAGAAAAATTTAATGAACAAATGAAATTATTCAGGCATTTGTCGTCGGAAAAATTCGCATTTTGCACTGTTAATTTTTTTAACTTAGGAACTTCATGGTAATTTCAGAAAATTAGTAATTTGTTGATGAATTTCATGATATTATTGAACAAGTGTATTATTCGAGCACTTATCGACGGAAAAATACGTTTTTTCAATGCCAGTCCTTTTAATTGGAATCTTCATGATAATTTTAGCAACATCCATCACTATTTGATGAATTTTATTTTTTTTTCAAACAAATTTAATAAACAAATTCATTATTCGGACATCTATGGACGAAAAATTCGTTTATTTCGATGCCAGTCCTTTTAATTGTGAACTTCATGTTTATTTCAGTAACCTTCATCATTATTTTATAAATTTGATGATCTTTTAAACAAATTTAATAAACAAATGCATTAATTGGGCATCTGTCAACGGTAAAACTCGTTTTTTCAATGGCAATCCTTTCAATTGGGAAATTCACGATAATTTTAGTAAAATTCATAATTAGTTATGTAATTCTATGTTTTTGTTAATCAAATTGAATTAAAAAATACATTATCACAGCATTTCTCCACGTAAAAACTCGTTTTGTTTAAAGTCGATCCTTTTAATATCAGAAGAAGGTTCTTTTTTATTCAGTACTTACAGTTGGACAACACTAGAGGGTTTGAATACAAGGAATAATTGAACAGTACATTCAATATTTATTATAAATAAATTCTATAATATATGAAAAGTCAGAACACACACGATCCTGAAACAGGTTTTTTTTCACCGCCAACATATGATGTTTTCGTCCAATATCCCTATTAGTAGCCTCTCTGCTACATTTTCGAGTGTGAAACACTCGTAGATGTTGTTAATTTTTGTTGGTCGCTTTTTGAGCTTCTTCCGTCAATTGACCAATGGGGGGGGGGGAGCAGATCAAATAATTTTTGCTCCGTGAATCAGAATTTTGTGTGCTGTCAGTGGCATGTAGTACCAATTATAAAAATTGGCTTACATTTGCGCTGTTTGTTAGCAATATTTTCCGAACTTAGAAGTGTTAATTGCCTCCCCTGAAGCCACTGCTTGCAAAATTATGCTGAATATACGGATCAACTCCCTGTCGACATGTGTGATTTCGGATGTCAAATCAGGATCTCTGAAAAATCTTTTGGCAATATTTCCTGCGTTAGAAGTCCCCGAGCCATGTTTTGAAACATTTATAATAAGTCCCATCTTCTCACGGAATTCTTTTTGGAATCTCTGTTTCACCGTTTTCATTTTTGCTTTCTCTTCGTCAGTTTTTGCTTACACTTACAGGATCCTAAACGATAGCTTATGTGCAATATGAATTCCATCAAACGAATCCATGCGTGCAATGTCGATTTATCTGGCACTTTAGGTAAGTCATTCATCGGGGATGGTGTCGCATTCTAAATGTATCATGTGGCAGCAAAAGGAGTTCCGGAAAGAGCCTAACACACCTTTCCAACAACCATAGTTGAGGCAAACTCATGAATGACAGTTATGGTCAAAGACCATTTGGTCCTTTTATTGTTGTAGGTTTGTGTTTTTTTTGTCTTCCATCAACTATACTTCTGTTGTGGTTCGTTCCTTACTTTTTGGTGCATGTTTAAACATGAGTTTTAATTATACCTAATGGCACCATTAACATCATGAAAATTCCTGCATCTGATTTACCTACTCCACAGAACTTTTGATTATATTCGGTCTGGTCAGATGAGCTATCACAAC
The DNA here is from genome assembly GCF_010883055.1 of Belonocnema kinseyi. Classification (NCBI taxonomy): domain Eukaryota; kingdom Metazoa; phylum Arthropoda; class Insecta; order Hymenoptera; family Cynipidae; genus Belonocnema; species Belonocnema kinseyi. The sequence continues at coordinate 49,294,971 of NC_046658.1, read as the reverse complement.
CATATTTATATTGAGACTTTATCACGACATTTTTTCCTTCCACTATATCCGGTGTCAAAATATTTGAATTTTCCAACACACGCTTCACTGCATGATCGCATAAATCGCAATTCAACCCTCACCCCGGACTCTATGACTAATATACTTTATTTCGAGAGAAAGATACTCTCTTTCGGCTTCTTTAAAACTTTTATAAAGAGGAAAAATGTCAGCATCATGTACTTTAGCTTGTAGTCTAATAGTTTCATATTGATGGATCGTTAATTTGGTGTTTTCAGCGAGATAAATAGCTTCTTCTAAAGTTAATGGCTCTATTTGTCCTTGAAATTCTTTATGTTCTTTATGTTCTTCTGCTTCAGCTCTCGTGATCATACTCCATATCTCCTTAGCCAAGTACCTCTTCACAGAAGAGAACATATTATTTAAAAAGCATTCTCAATTTCAATTTGAGGATGAGAGTCAACAAAATAGAGTGTTTTCCTTCTTTTAGTCGATTTGCAACTAGTTTCAAATCGTCTAAAGATCTTCCATCCACTTTTGTGTGATCCAATGATATAATGGAGTCAGATGGTAACCATGGATCATTAAGTTTTGAAGATTTGCCTGCATTATAGAACGCACTCTCCCATCTTTTTTTAAAAGACGGACTGAAGTGCGGCTACAAGATTTCTCTGGTCAAATTGACTTGCGTACTACCTATCAAGTTAGTCGTGTGGAGGTAATCTAACAGTTTAAAAAAAAGCTTCAAATAAAATTCCTTTAGCGACGATGATTTCATCTATTATATCACACCTGGGTACTATGGGAATAAGAAAAACAATCAGCTAAAGAAAATAATGCGTTGTTTTCGTTGCCTAACTTCAGATTAATGAGACTGTCATTTTTTTCGCTAAAGAACTAACAAATGAAGATCAACCACCATTGAAATTCAACCCTGAAAGTCGGAGGAACTATTTATGAGCTGTTGATTTCAATCCATCAAATTAATAGGACCTATATTTAACCGTAGAAAATTATATCAGTTCACGATTCGTTTAACAAAAAGATAAAATTCATTAACTAATTACAAATGTTACTGAAATTATCGTGAAGTTCACAATTAAAAGGACTGATATTGAAAAAAAAAATTTCCGTCGACAAATGCCCAAATAACGCATTTGTTTTAAAAAAAGCATAAAATTTATCACCAAATCTATAATCATTCTGACATTATCATGACGTTCCTAATTTAAAAAAATTTACATAAAAAATAAGGAAGTTTTCTGCGGAAAAATATCTGAATAATGCATTCGTGTATTCACTTAGTTCAATATAGTTAATCCACGTGTTAGTCTAATTTGACCATCAGCTGATAGTTCCCAAAAAAATCCCTGCGCCAAGAATCAAGTCTACAGGAGCTCTCATGTAGAATTTCAGATCTGCCAGTATTAAGTTTTCTGGTATTTTTAAACTTTTTTTAAAACTATTTTAAAACTATTTTTAAACTTCGCAAATTGGAAAAGTGGGGATGTTTGTACCTACCTTCGTTCAAAGTTGCGCTAAGTGCGATTCGCCGGAGTGCATCTCCGAGACAAGATCCAAACGAACTTACAATATTGCCTCCTCCTTTTCCCCGAGTTTACATCTCGCGCTATATTCCCAATCGAACCCAATATAGATGTTATTTTCGCATATAAGAACTATCGCATCTCACTACAAATCACGCTCGTTTACCAACTCGACCGTTTACAAGATTTACAACGCCCACAACACTTTGGAGTAGAAATTACGAGTATTACGGTCGGTGTTCTTTACCGCGCTCTTAAGCGGTTATTCACGTTGCATCAAATATTGAGAGACAGCGGACAGATTTGTTTATTGTATTATGATGAAATATCTTTATACTATAATGTAAATCTATGACGCGGCGGCGATTACAACAATTTTCTGATTATTGATGAGCACCGGGAACGTCAAATATTAAAAATTGCCATTTTTTTCGTCATATTTATTTATGTGAAAATTGAAAAATTAAATTAAAAATCAAGCTTGACAACTTCCTTTGAAATTTTATCCGCTTTTAAAATAAACATATAAAGTCTACAGGTTCAGCCGGAATCATATTTTGAACCAAAAAAGGTACTTTTTTCCACTGTGTGGCGCGGCGTCAATTCTCCGAAGGGCTATAGAAGGGAGGGCTATTGAAGGGTTTCACTGAATTTAGATGACCCTGGCATGCATACGGCTTTTATTCGTTGACATTCTGCTGGGTAACCAAGCATTTGTCCACTATTATATCTCCATACTGTAAGTATTAAAATAATTGGTATTTCTAGTACGGCCTTTTTAAAAAAATAGATCAAATTAATACAAAGAAAAGTTAAAGTGATTAAGGATTAACCCTGTTATTTGCAAAGAAGCCTTTTCGTCATGATTGCTGCTGCCCTGGTCTATATACATTTGACACTTTTTCTCATTTTTCTATGCTAACAACCGAATTACTTCTTTTGTAATGTCTAATGCGCGCAAAAACGTATTTGTACTGCCCATATCTAACATTAGAACCAACGGATGTCACCACAGACTAGTATTTTTTTCTTAAAATCTCGCGTGACTTAAAAAGTTCATTAATACCTATAAGACTATGTACAGGATTAACCCCTTATGTTCACCGAGTACGTCTTGGGAACTTAATAATTTACTGAAAATAGTCCAATTATATTTTTTTACTTTCGGAAAAAACACCTCACTTAGGACAGATTGGATAATACAAAAAACTAAAAAAGTGAATTTTGAAAATTTCGTGTATTAGTGCCTAATGGTCCCCGATCATTCAATTATGTTGCATGCGTTTTTCTATTAATCAGTCTAATTCATATTTTAAATAATAAAATTCATCCATGACAATTTCTTCTTACAGAATTTGCGGTGCCGATGCCAAGGCCTGCAAGACCCACAAATATGGCAGTCGCGCCGCCCGGCTCCGGTCTCCGTACTGACACCTTGTATCATACTACACGATCAGTACCTCGAAACATTTTTTACAAAATAAATGGTCACTTCAAGCCAATAGGCGTTGATATAGGTGTAGCAGCTTTTGATGATATCATCTTTGGAGTAGTCGCTGATGGTAAAATCTGTCCAATATACATGTTTAAGAATAGTTACCAAGGGGTAATATTAGAAGAAACTGAAAAGGGTGGCTTCAATTACTATCCAATTACCGAAGAACAACAACGAGCATTGAATGTGTACAAACCTATCAAATTTGAAGATATGAGTCATTCTGCACAATTTGCACATATACTTAAGGAAGCCGAAGACTTCGAAAACGAAAAGCAACACTCTCTAAAGAAAGCCGAAACAGTGAGAAACCATCACAAACAGCTGATGGAGGAAGCCGAAAAATTGAGAAAACGTCACGAACAGTTGTTTCGGGAAGCCGAGCAACTAAGAAAAGAAAACGAACGCTTGTTTGAGGAAGCCGAAAACTTGAGGAATAAACGCAGGCGAACAGAGTAATGGATTCAAAATATTTACATTGGATTTGATGTAATTGCTTTTGATTTTATTATTAATTGCACGTTCATAGGTCTAAGTATTGTTTTCGCTGCATTGCTAAGACATAATAAATTGTTGTACAAGAATAATAATTATTCAGACATATAAAAAAGGAATATAATAAAAAGCTTCAAGAAATATACAGATTGCAAATTGTAGGAAATTATTAGTGATTTGAGAAACATAAGCTCCACATTAAGGTTGATTTTGCATCAATTGATACTCAGTGGGCACTGGAACATCCTAAAGACGTCCTAAGGACGTCTTTAATATGTTCTGAGACATTCTTGGACATTGGCGTCTGAGTCCCAGGGTCGTTATAAAGACAACTTTAGGATATCCTAAAGACGTTCTATGTCTTGCCTAAAGTTGTCCCAAAGATGTCCGCAGCGCGGGTCCTAAAGACGCCCCAAAAAGACCTATAAGAGACATGATTATTTTTTTACGTCAACAACTGAAAGACCTCTCTGTGGGCACCAGGACATCAAAAGGACGTCCTAAAAACGTCTTTATATGTCCTACGACATTCTAAGTATAATGTGAGTCATTAAAAGTATCAAACTCAATGTCGATACAAAATATTATTGTTGGGCTTTAAAAAAGCAACATTTTTTTCCACCGACTATTTTTATATCGTGCGTTACTTAACTTAAAATGTTAATTGTCATTTGTTTTTTGGGGGTTTGAAAATGCTATAACTCTGACAATTTTGATTTCATTGAAAAAAATCATATGAATAAACTGTTCGTGTTTCACAGTACTATGGATAACCGTAAATAGAATTTCCAAATCTTGAAAAAACATGGTTTCGAAAATTTTGAAAATGTTCTCAGTCATTGAGTTTTTATACGAAATGGCTGGTTAAGGAACTCTTTAATTCTTTTGGGTCCCTCAAAAAGTGTGCCAACGCAGAATCCAATCTGATCAATCTTTCGAAATTTATCGTGCCTAGAGAATACTGCAGACTACAGACAGACAAACAGAGAGACACCTTTATAAAAATGGTTTTTTCTTACTCAGCGACTCTCAAAACGTGGATATTTTATGAAACCCAACCATGTCAGATTTTAAACAAAACTAATTCAATAATCTTATCACCCCCGTTTAAAGTTCGTTTAGGCACACCGTGATCCTTTATAACATTCTGAGGACATCCTGCGGACGTCCGTAGGTTGTCCTCAGGACATCCTTGATATCCTGAGGACGTCCGTAGTTTGTCCTCAGAATATCCTTTATAAAATCATAAGGGCTTCCGTAGGTTGATACAAATTATATATAATTTGTTTCCAAAAATGGCTGTCTAACGAACTTCACCTTCATTTTAAGATAGCAAAAGAATTTACAAAAGGAAATCCAATCAGTGATGGCGACCGTGCGGCCTGGAAGCAACGAGCAACACTGTCGAAAAATCATTGTGCGACTAGGATGAGTGTGCAAACTGAAATTCACCGACGTGCGCACGCAGTCCTCAAAAGTACTTCATTAAAGAAATTTGCTTCTTTTAATTTAGTAAAAATTTCTAGTTGAAATCGTAATGTATCCTGTATGTTATAATTTTTTAGGTAATCCTAGTAAGGGACTCATCATTGTCCTAAAAAAGACCACTTAACCGATTTTAGGATTGTGGTATTTCATATTTCACACGTGACCCAGTGGAACTTCTATGCGCATTGAACTGAAGTTTTGAACAGAAATCACATAGGATGGGACTAGATTAGAACTTCTTTATTACGACCTCATGCCGTCTTTTTGTAAACGCCTAAAGACGTCCACAAAAAGACGTCTTTAGGATGACTTTAAGCTAAGTGTGCCCACTGGGTAGGAAATTCTATTAAACCTTGTCGTCTCTTAACTCGATATGATAAAAGAACAAATTACCCTGCCGTTTTTGACAAAAACTTTATATGGAAAAACAAAAATTTTTCAAATCTCATCCTACTGTAGGTTAAGTTAATAATGCACATAATTTGCTTCTCTATTTGCTCTAAGTTTAGTGAATCCAAAATAACTTATTTTAGAGTTATTCTGAGTTAGATTATTCATGACATATACATAGTGTATAGGATAAGTTGTGATTAACAGAAAAGAGCGAGCGACGCTCTCTCTCCTCGCTTCTTCTGAACTCCGAGCGGCTGCACTGTTTTTTGGCGCACCCGCGTAGACGGCTGGCCGCTACCCTACTCCATTCTGCCCCACATTGCCTGGCCCAAGGAGTGCCATTCCCCTTTGCCGTATTTGACCTCATTGCGAAAGCTGGGTCTGTCGATGTCGAGAGAGTGTTTATCGTACCCTCTTTCAGGATCTCTGATCCAGGAAAAGTGGGGATGTTTGTACCTACCTTCGTTCAAAGTTGCGCTAAGTGCGATTCGCCAGAGCGCATCTCCGAGACAAGATCCAAACGAACTTACAATATTGCCTCCTCCTTTTCCCCGAGTTTACATCTCGCGCTATATTCCCAATCGAACCCAATACAGATATTATTTTCGCATATAAGAACTATCGCATCTCACTACAAATCACGCTCGTTCACCAACTCGACCGTTTACAAGATTTACAACGCCCACAACACTTCGGAGTAGAAATTACGATTATTACGGTCGGTGTTTTTTACCGCGCTCTTAAGCGGTTATTCACGTTGCATCAAATATTGAGAGACAGCGGACAGATTTCAAAAATTCGATCGTAAATATTAGGATGCGAGGAAAACTATGTGCGTGTTGAATCGGATGAAATGTGCCGTTTTTCTCTTTTCTCCCTTCTTTATAGTTCTAAGCTTAAACTAGAGAACGCCTTTTAAGAGAAAAATTGAGCGAGACTCATCAGGCGCCACCATTTGATCAAGCCGTACCTTTTTTATTACAGGTACTTAGGAACGGCGCGTCAGCGCAAGCAAATCGTGTATAAACGTGTTTGTTCTCATGGCTCGAAAATTTTCGATTTTCACGGTAAAAGCACAAAATCTTAATTGCTTTGCGATTTCGAGGTGTTATCGAAAAAAGGCATCGTTAGGCTTAGGCACGTTCGATCTTCATTGCACTACTGCTTTGCTTCTTCCGCGTTTGTAACCGGAATAGATATAATAACACAAAAGACATTCTTTAAAGCATTTATCTTTATTTTTTTACCATATAATATATCGAGAATCCCGATAGTGAAATCCTGCCGCCTAAGAAAACGCGGATATCTTTTCTAGGAAGAACACTAATTACGCTACGTTTATTGCATATCTTACAAGGAAGGTACTCCAGGTGTCCCTCGCCGATTTGATTTTCCCTGATATATCGTGATAGCCCCCTATATCCCTGATATATCGTTGATATTCCCCTCGTTATGAAAGATGAAAGACGCGATTTTCTCAAAAAAGGGGGTTAAACCACCCTTACATATATTTAAAGTTGGGCTAAAAATGTTTAAATTCACAGAAAAAAAATTGAAGCAAATATATTTTTCACTTGACACAAAAATGAAGTTGACGTGTTACGCCAAAAAAATAAAATAATGGGGGTGGCGACCCCGGAAACTTTTTATTTTGTGTCTATGATAATGTATACTTTCAATACACAACGAAAATTATCAAGATAGTTTTATGACGAAGGAAGTTAAATAGATTTCACCCAACATAAATAAAAAAATTAGGCGTGGGTAAACTAGCCCTAAATATCTTTAAATGTGCTGGAAATTGCTCAATTCATAAAAGAATAATTTTTTAAAATAAGGTTTGCACTTGAGACAAAATAAAATTGGGTTTTGACAAAAAATTAAAAACAAATTTAATGGGGTTAAGCTACCCTTAAACTCTTTTTATTTTGTATCTATGATAATATATACTTTGCATGCACAAAGACAATTGGGAAGATAGTTAGATAACGAAGGAAGTAAAATAGAGTCTATCCAACATAAATGAAAAATTAGGCGGGAGTGAGCCACCCCTAAATTATGCATAACATTTCGAAATAAGTCTAAAATTGAGCAAAAAAATCCAAAGAAAATACATGTCGCACTTAAAAAAGAGGAAGAAGGTATTTATATATTTTTAAGAAAAAAGACAATTGAAGAGGGTAACTCCCCTAAAATATTTTTACACAAAAAATCGTAAAAATAATTAAAAAGCATACATAGTTCATAGACAAAAATAAGGGATTCAGGTCAAATTTACATTATTGTAAATTCTAGACACTATATCGAAGATATATTCTTCAAAGTTCGAACAGTATTGATATTTGTCAAAAAGTGTACAAAACATAGTGATTTCCGACAATACGAACATCGAATTACAGCGATATTTGTACAACCTAATATTGCACAACGTGTTCACAAGAATCACCGAAGCTAAAGTCTACCGGATTTCCGACTTTACCTACATTATCTGCAATATATCCGCTTTTGTATGATGCATGCTTAAAAAGAGTAGTCTATCTTGGCGAGGTTAACTGATTATACACCAAAGAATAAAGCTTAATAATATTATTCCTTATAGGTACATCAAAAAAAGAGAATCATTAAAAAATGATGCGGATAATTTTTCCAAACTCTAAACCCAAACACATACATTTAAAGGTTGAATTTCTCCTGTTGTTCCTGTTAGAATACCATTTAAATTTTGATTCAAAATCACCTTGTTTTGTCGCAAGATAAAATTGATCAAACAATGTTTAATAATAAAATATCTAACAATGAATAATGAGTACTATCTGTAAAAATATAAATAAAGATGATAATATATTATTTGAGAAAGTTTTAAATTTTTAAATTATTGCAACAGGAAAGAAATAAAAGATTCAATATTCAATCTCAGCTATTCTATTTTTTCACATTCTGTGATGAACTTTATCCTTTGAAAAAAGGTGAATCATTTAATCAGCCCTTTCTTGTATGCAACACGCATTTTCTTCGGATTTTTTTGCTTCAGTTTGAACATATTTGGCAATTCTATGCATAATTAGGGGGTGTTTTACCCCTACGTAATTTTTTTATTCATTTTGGATGGACTTTATTTTACTTCCGCCGAAATACGTTAACTTTATTTTTGTCAAAATTGCACAATATATATTTTTTAAAGAATTTTTTTCCTAATAATTTAGCAATTTTCAACGTATTTAAACTTCCTCTAGGGGCTATAAGTCCTTATAGTTTGTGGGGAAGCTTAAGTGTGTGGCACATAAAAGATAAACGGATGAAAGGACCCCTATAAACGGGCTCTCCTGGGTGATTTGGAAAGGATCCCTATAACACGGGCCTTCTGGATCCCTGGGTCGAGGTCCCTGCCGGACCGATCTCCAGTTTTTGGAATCGGCGAAGAAATGATCGGCCCGCACAGCAACCAAGTAACAGCCCTCCCTTGGTATGGAGGCCGGCGAACGGGTATTTATGGAGTGTTTCGCGAATTGTGATCCCCCCCCCCCATTCATGTGTGCAGAGTGATCGTGTTCGTGGCACTTTGGAACCTGGGGGTTACAAAGGTGTCTTAACAGCCTCTCGGAAACACCGGACGACCTCCCCGAGTAATTAGTAGGTTTATTTCCTTAGCTACTCGTGGGAAACAAAATGGATCACGCAAATTTAATTTCAAGAGAAAAAGGAGAAAGGGAGGTGGCGGAGGGAGGAAAGGGGTTAGGTCCTCACGAGTCTAACATAATCCTTTCCTCTCAATCTGTCTGTCCGACAGGACACACTCAGGCGGCGGCTGTGCCCCCAGCTCTTGCGGGAGCTGAGAGTTTGAAATGTCCCTCTGAATGAGGCTGTAAATACGGGAGCGGCCAATCAGTCCACCAATAAGAAGAAACGTACCAACCGTTCCCTGAAAAGGAGACTGAAGAGGCAAGCACAGCGGCTAGTAGAGTAACCGCGATACCTAGTAAGTTGGCGACCACAACGCCGATCACTAGCACCGAGACTCGTAATTAAGGAAGGGGCTCAGAGGGGGGCTAAGCCTGTAAGGAGGCACAAGGCAGCCCAGCAGCCGATCAACAGGTAGTCTCGGGGGCTGGATTGACAGACGCTTAGAGGGCTGAAGCCCGACGGTGGTAGTGACGGATATGAGCTACCCAGGCTCGATGCTAACCATAGAGCAATTTGAGCTCTTCAGTAAGGCTATCTGGAGGGCGCTCGAAAGAGTGTCCTTAGACCAAGACCAAGATGCAGGACCTCCTACTATAGGGGAAAGGTCTTTTTTTTTGTGGCAGTTGACCCAGCTGCCAAAGCTTGGCTACACAAGGTTGTAGTTGAGAAAAGGCCTTGGGAAGACGCATTGCTTAAGATGGGTGGAATTGAATTACTCCAGAAAATGGTAAAGGCCACGGCGTGGTTCCCGGTTGAACTGGAAGATCCATCTGTGGTCCTCCGGCAGTTGGAGCGATTTTATCCCTAACTTAAGACAGCGTCATGGCGAATCGGCAGGCATGATAGGCCATATGAAAAGGACACAAGGGGAGGACGAATCAAACATCATCTAGCTGTATAAAACCCTGAGTCTCAGGCGAGGGCTCTTGCGGTCCTCAAGAACAGGCCCTTCTACCACTTTGGATAGGTCAACTTTAAGGTAGCTAGCCAAGGGCAGGAGGAGCCTGTCGGTGTACAGAGGTATGGATGCGAGGCTACAGGTATCTCACAAATCCAGGAACCCTGGTTAGTTCGAGATACCATTAGGGGATGAGGGTGGGGGGGTGTTTTTTGTTACAAGGACTCCTAGATAGAGTTCGAACTTGAATCCACTGTACTTACAGGACCTACATGAGCCAGAAATCCAAAAAAGAACGGAGTAAAATCAGTTTTCCACAAAACTAAAAAGTGCACTCTCAGAGGTTTCCAGGTCAATTAGAGACGCAGACACCCTGGAGATGGCGGCCGAGATTTTCACGGAAGCCATCAAATCTACTTACGAAAGTAAGGGTCGATCTTCAAGAGTCCGAATGGCTGAGGAGATACACTGCTGCAATGGTAAACTCGAAGACCTTCGCAGGGAAAATACAGAGAGGTTTAGAAGTGCCAGTACTAGCAAAACGGAGGAACTATTGGCCTTATTAACAGTAATGAGGGATGAATATGGGAGTGAAATACACAAGGAAAAGCATCAAAGGTAGACCAACTTGTGCACTGACATCGAGAAAAGAGCAGAGGCGGCTAGACTTGATAAGCTGCTTTCTCGAAATCCGGATGATAATCTCGCCAATCAAAGACACCTGTGGCACAACTGGGCTCGAAGCGGCGGCTAGCCAACGAGATAGTTACCTCAGCCGGGGTCAGGTGGGCCCTGAAGTCCTTTATTCCTTACAGGTATCCTGGGCCAGATAGTATATATCTAGTCTTCTTACAGAGGGCTGGTGGGATCATTATTGGACCGATTGTGAGACTTTCTAGGGCTAGTCTGAGGTTGCGTTACATTCCGAAGGCATGGAGGCGTGTGAGAGTAATTTTCATTCCGAAATCAGACAGGATAAAGTAAACATCACCAAAGGATTTTCGTTCGATTAGCCTCACATCTTGCCTACTAAAAAGAGTGACAAGACTCGTGGACAAAAATATCAGACCAGGGCACTGATGACATACCATGTGCCTGGTAGTGGATAAATTGCTTCATCTGCTCACGAGTCAGGGTCACCACCTTATAGTAGATTCATAGTGCAACATGATTGGACTATCAGCACCTGGAAAACAAGTGCAAGAAACTAGTAACGACTCTTTTGCTCTTTATGAGAGCTATTGGAAAAAGTTGGGGCTTAAAACCAAAGGCACTAATGTGGATCTACATAGCGATCCTGCGACCCAGGCTAACCTACGCGGCGATTGTCTGGTGGAGCAGGGTCGAACTGTCTACTGTGAAGTCTCGACTGGAACAGATCAGGGGACATTGCGACGAAGCCGTCACTGAGTATGCTCAGGGACAGAATGTCTACGCGTCGCTATCTCTCCGACAAGAAGCACCGAGTCATCCTATCCACGATAGAGGAATAGCCAAACGGTGAGGCACACCTGCCTAGTGATGGACATAGCTGGTTTACAGATGGCTCCAGGAACAAGAAGAATGCAGGTGCCGGAGTATATCGTAGAAGGAATGGAATAGGCTTCACAATTGCGATGGAGTCAACCGTCGCAGTTTTATAATCTGAGATTCTGGCCATGCTCCAGTACGCCTAAAAGACGAAGGAGTATGGCATAGCTTAATCAGGGGCAATGAGATATCGGAAAGGTTAACGAAGCTAGCAGCTAAAGAGAATTTTACTGGACGTGAGCCAGTCGTAGGCATTTTCAGTAGGTTAGTCACTGAAGATATTAACAGTTAGCTAACCGAGGAGCATCAGAAGGAGCGGGGTTTGGTCTCTGCTGGCTATAGACAGTCTAAAACACTCTTAGGCTCAAAGCTAAACTCTCACCAAGCGAAGGAATCACTCAAGGTCAGGAGGAATTAAATCAAATTCCTAACAGAAATGTTTATAGGACACGGAAACCTCCGATACCACAGACATAATATAGGGCTTAAAGAAAGTCTCCTCGGTCGTCCATGCGGAAAGGATAATGAGACTTGTACTCACATCCTTACGATTGGCACTTCAACCCCCTATATTTGAGGGGCTGTTTCACCTCTGTAGAGTTTTTTTCCGCAGATAAAAAACATACGCGTCGCTTAGTTTTTCGAGTACTACAACATTTATCTAGAAGAATCAAATCGGCGAGGGACACCTAGAGTACCTTCCTTGTTAGTTAATTCCTCATCGATTTAGTTAAATCATTTAAGATCAATAAAGAATAGAAAAAAAAATTCTTTTACGCATGTATTTTTTTTTCATATTAGGTAAACTGAATTACTAGATTCCGAAAACATACAAATGTATTATTTTTAATAATAAGAAACACCTAAAGCCTACACTATTAAACCAATTGTTAAAAAATGTCAAGATAAGTTTCTTGGATGAAATTCTTAATCCGTTTTTAGGGCATTTTTAATTAATTCCTTATTTTTAAAGATTGAGTAATTTAAAAAAAAAATTTCAGTTACTAGGCAGTCTGATAAGTCCCTGAAAAATGAAACACGGAGACGTTTTTTTGGCCAAAGTCGGTTTTATTTCTCAACATACTCTCCTTTTAGGTCGATACAGCGAGTTCAACGATTTTCTAACTTTTTGATACCGTCCGAAAAGTACTCGATCGGAAGGTCTCCAAAATACGCCTCAGTTTCAGCTATGAGCTCCTCATTTGAGTAAAAACGCTTACCGGTGAGCCATCTCTTCAGGTTAGGGAACAAGTAATAGTCGCTGGGGGCCAGGTCTGGTGAATACGGTGGCTGAGGATCCAATTCGAAGCCGATTTCATGCAATTTTGCTTGTGCAACTAAGCATGAATGAACAGGCGCATTGTCATGATGATAAAGCGGTTTTTTCTTCTTCAAATGCGGTCGTCTTTCGGCGATTTCGATTCTCCCTGTTAAGATCAACGGAAATAGTATCACGCAGGTTTAGTTCATAAGTTCCTGAATAATGTATCACGTATTTTGTGAATAACGCCTTATTACTCATTTAAGTAACTCGTTCCGGCCACAATACTGCTCTTGCCCAGGGTGCTGATCAATCTCTCTAACAATCACCCCAAGCGAAGAGCCTCACAAATTCTTCATGTGAGGTTCCTCACTCGGACCCATTGTTATCCAAGGTCTTTTGTTTCGGTCTACAATCACTCTTCTTATTAACTATTTGTCGCATGTCTATCAACATGCCCGAATCATCTTAACTGATTTCTTTCCCATGTGTCAAATATTGTTTTTTCTGCATGACATTCTTTGAGGATTATCTCGTTATTTACTTTATCCATCAGAGTTTTTCCGCATATTATGCGCAGGAATTTTATGTCAATTACATTAATTTTACTATTATCATTTTCTTGATAGGTCCATGTCGCACTACCGTATAGCACAGTCAGTACAAATTACGTTAATTTGACCATGGATGTATAATTTTCATTTTGCCCCTCTGGCGTTACTGTTCAGCCCCCAAAGAATAAAAAGTAGAGTTTTAGACTTTGTCTCATAGGCGACAAAAAGGGCCGAAATCATACATGTGTCACAAAAAATATATTCAAATTTAAATTGTATGAAAATCCCGCGTAAGTAGATAATTTTATTCGGCAAAAAAAATGTATGAGCTACCAAATGTCAGCAGTTAAAAAAATGCAAAACCTCGTGAAAACGCCAAAATTGCCCTTATTTTAAGAATTTGAGTTCGTAATGAAAATATATGAGGAAATAAAAAGTTTTCTAGCATACGAATTGCAATAATTTTCATATGTATGGTCTGGTAGCTTTTTTCACCTTTGGTCAAGTACTATGTCAGCATTATGCCTGTTCACTGAGGCTTTATGGCATGTAGGCACACTCTATTGTGCCACAAAAATCTAGAACTTCAGCATAATTCGCATCAGTCATTACGAAATCATCGAGCCTACCTTTTGGAAACTGGACATTTGTGCAAAGTGCTTCACCAACTGCTGCTTCAATCAGCTACAAACAAAGATGAGGAAGCGAAATTGAGTTCAGCCACAGAAAGGAGGTACCTTTTCAGAGATGACAGCGATTTCAGAGCAAGAAGGAACATTGAAATGCAGGTGCCTCGTAAACCCCAAGATCTAGCTGAAATAAATGCCTTGCTTCTCGAGGATATCTAGGAGGAGTCTGACCATTGAATCATCAATTGTTCAGTTTATGGTGCTGTGAGAGCTTTGGCTTATTCAAATCGAAGGCTAAAACCGACGATAGATCAGAAGACCAAAAGACACTTTAATCAACAGAACCAGAAGATTGGATGGGATAGACGGAATGCATTTCGTGTTCAGTGTGTGATTGACTACATAACATCTGGTTGACTGTTCACGGAAAGAGTTGGAAATTTCACACAAGAACTAAGGAAGAGGATCTTCAATCACACAATGAACAAGTGAAAGCTGCTGATAATCAAGCAGAATATTGTTGACAAAGTACGGGTGTTATCTGACGTAAAGAGGATAAGACAGAAAAGGGAGAGATGGGTCAGGGAGAATCGAAAGTTTCTTGTTGGCCCATCGCGTCTCTTCTGCGTTCACCTAGTTTCTATCAAAAATCCACTCAAGCCCAACATGGCGACACTTATCATCGCGAGCAAAAGGTTACTCATGTATTTTATATGGCTGACCTGAAAATCAATGCCTCTTGTAAAAGTAAACTACAGAATTCTTTGAATTCTTTGAAGCAGATACAAGCATCTTGTTTCGTCTATTCGTTTGGGGTGGCTCAATGGACGAAGAGCGAGCTTACGGTCCTTATTATCAACTCACGTGAGATCACGCATATGCATAGAATCTTGCATATCAATTCGTCTGTTCCATGAATATACATCTCATGCCATAAAGATGGACGCGGACTTCTGAATCTTCAGTGTCTTCATAACCGAATTGTTCTAAGTTCAGCTAACATAATCCCAAATGGCAGAGACCCACGCGGGATCATTATGTCTATATCTCTACATACATAATGTGCGCTGTAGGACCAGATAGTATCAAGAGCTCCAGAGGAAGAAGTTTCCTACAACCCAGCCAACATCTGGCCCGAATTTTCACCTCATTTTAAAAATCAGAAGAGCCATTATTGTTTGGTGGAGGGACGCATAGTGCTTCTTCCGAAGATGGGAAATTTATCTGACCTAAAAACTTCAGGCCAATAAGTTGACTAAATACTCATTTTCAGTGACCAGAGTTTCCGACCCAGCAAATATGGTGTTAAACTGAAATGTGTAATATTTCATAAGCTTTTCTCACTCTTTTCTTTTTAAATGAAATCAAATATTTATTCATTTTTTCTAGAAATCTGTTCTTAATAGTTTCAAAAATGTCTCTTCGAAATATTAAGTCACAAAAGTATATCCAAAGCTCACAATGATCAGCCAAATATTGTCAGTTTATGCAATTTTTGATTTGCCCAAAACTTTTGCATAACATTTCTGAGATATAAAAACGCGATAAAGGCAATATTTACTGATAAGTGATTAAGCATATAAAAGCTTAAATAAATCGGCTTATAATTTCCTGACCAAGATCGAAGAAGTAAAAATTGAAAACATTTTGCATGGTGAACTTCATAAGACATAAAAATGGCTAGAGCAAGAGCTCAAAATATTTTTTTTTTTTTTTTGTTAATAAATAAACATGGGTAAATTTATTTTTCCAATAGATGTCATTTTCTGAGCCACCCTACTCTGTAAGATTTTTACAGCTATCCTAAATGATAAAATTGTTAGGACAACGTGGCATATGTCGACATATGTGTCTGCAAAGACGCAGCATCCTACTAACGCTGCCTATCGATGGTCTGGATTGACTATCGAAAAGCTTTTGATTCAAACTCCCATAGACTTATCATTTATCTGTTGGAAAGCTGAAGGGTTTGTCCACACGTAGTGAGATGCATAGAGAGATTAATACCGCTTTAAAAAAAACTTCTACCACGAACCTGGATATCTAAAGCATAAGGTCACTTACGTATTAACATAGAAGTTTTAGAGATCTATGCTAGGAATAAAGAGCAACTAGATCTATCTCTCGGGATAATCTAATGGCATCCCCGAATACTCGGAGCTTATCGGTAGAAGTGCAACACGACACCTTGGCGCTAAAGAGACCCACACATACCTGGGTGTACCATTGGGCTGCATTTAGGACGTAACATCTATAAAGAATGCTTTTCAATGCAGATATAAACGTCTTCTGCGAGCAATTTGATCCTCTGCTCTGTCGGCAGGTAACAAGCTGCAACGAACATGCTTTCCGTCATGAGTACTCCATTCCTTTTGATTGGTTCCATTTATGATGGACGAGCTTAAAACCCTCGGAATCGGACCAAAAAACATTATGCACATGAATAAATCCATGCATCTTAGTCCTTCTCACGACTTTATATCTCACGCAGATAAGGTGGTCGTGAAATACAGAATTTGAAATTTCTTTTTAAAAAAATCACTCTGGATACAGCACATATAATCACAAATGAACGAGACGTTCTTTTTATAATGTTCAGGACACAGGAAGAAGTGTGCAAAGGCGCGTTCGCGAACAAGGCAACAGAGGAAACAGCATGAGGTAACTTAATCGTACCGTAGCCACATTTTGAGCCAAGCCATTTTTGACGATTACTGCGCAGCCTGTTATGCTCACCACGAGTCGCAAGGACACATTCTATAAAATCTTCCTAATCATGCGAGAAGGACGTACATTCAGAGACACAACGCTGATAGTTTTTCATTGCCATTTCTGTCACTCCTGTGGCATTATAAACCTGATTGGAATGTTTTTAAACTTTATATTCTCGACAATTATTTCTGTCGCACACTCGAGGCCTGGTATATATTGTTCTCCTTGACTACTAGAAACGAACCATGTTCGTTATTGAATTTTGTGCAGCGGCCCACAAAAATATCGTAACCAATGAGAATGAAAAGAAAGAAATGTATAAAGTACTTATAAGGGAATTGCGACTATTATTTCCAGAACACTCTGTTCAGCTAGTCCTCCTGTGTCCTTGGGGTGTATAATACTTTTGCCGGATTGTCGTTTTTGCTGACATACAGCTTGGAAAATATGGAAATATGTAAGAAGAAAATATCAATTTCCTTTATAAGGTATTGATATATATAAATCCGTTTACTTTAAATCCCAATTATTAGCCGGAATTTTCAGAATCAATCAAAAGCCAACTTTTTTGTTTTAGAAATATTGAATATGTAAATAGGGACAATCACTGTACAATAGAAACATTCATTAAAACAAAAATGGAAAAGTAAATTTCAAAAAATTCTGTTATCATAACGATCAGCATTAATTTCTGAAATCATGTTTGATTGCTTGGGCTAATTATAATTTTGGAAAATTAGCGCTCTTATCCTTATGCTGGAACTTGCTATCTCATAGTTATGCTCTAATACATTTATTTACTTTGAAATAATTGACAGAATGGAATAGAAGAGTGTCATGAATAATCAAATGGTTAGTTGTTAGCATCAACAGTGAATGATTCGTACAAACTAAGTAATAAGACATATCGATGGGCAAAATCATGTACTTTATCAGGAAAAGTATTTAAACAATAATTGCAATCTTCCAGTTTAAAAAACGACTTAAATTAAAGCGTATGAAGTTAAGGGATGGACATAGGTGGGGTAAGATTGAACATAGGAAACTGGAAGACCAGCACTGTATGCAATTCGGACTGAATAAGAACCATTTGCGATTGGTGTTGAAAGTGGTGCAGTCGCATAAGATGTAACGAGCAATCCCCTCTTGTCTCTAGTATCTTTCACATCCTCGGGCTTCACTGGCTTAACTTTTTTTTCGTCTTCATGAGTTATAGGAGTCTCGGGCAGAGGTCCAGCTAAAGTAATGGCAACCATCAAAAGGAACGCAACAGCCTGAAATAAAAAATACAAATCCTTTTATGTAGACAATGGATAGTTCATAATGAGTATGTTAATAAATTCAAGAAATTTTAGAGGCTAATATTCGTTTGATTATTTAGCAAATATTGTTAAGTTTCAGATATAACCACGCCAATGTGATGTGAACGAAGTAAAATTAAATTATTAGACTTAATTGAAATAAAATAGTTGGAAAAAACTACTACATAAAAAAAATGAACGCTGTCTATTGGTACCAGCAGATTAATTCGCTCTTTGCTGCTGTCCAACAGAAGATCCTCTAAAATAACTTTTACTAGAGAGATTATTTTCTTGTTTCCTCTGTCGAAAAATAGTTTCAACGCAAAAATATCTCGTCCCCTTAGACAGACGTTTGGTAAAAGTATAATTGGTTGAGGTTTGCTGCTTAAACGAAGCGAGGACAGCAATTACACGAATCAGGTCAAGTCAGGCATCCTTTCACCCCTAGCTATGTACGATATTCTTCATAATAAGTGCATCGAAAGTTCGACCTTCGTTGCCTCTTCAGCGATTGGCAGTTGCCGGTTTTAACTTTCTAGTCTAGGGTTGAAAACATAACTATCGATCCGCTCAAGAAGGAACAAATGTCGGAGAGCCAAACAAATGTGTCAACATCCGCCAACAGGGATATTTAATGATTAAATCAAATATTTATGGATCGGATAAGTTTTAAGTTTGGCGACAATAGGCCCATTTGTAGCGTAAAGTATACTCTACATTGGAGTACAGTCCAGTTAATAAAGGATTTGAGACAAAATTCGTAAAAGTAGCAGTTTTTTCACAGATACGTTGGGAATGGCTTTATAAAGATGTAGTAAAAAGTTCCCAGCCATATGTGAGCGGCAAAGGCCCGTTATGCTGAAAGTTGTTAAGTAATAAAATGTTTTCTAAAATAACTCGAGAACTGTTGATTTTAGGTCGAACATGGTTATGTAAAAAATGGTCACAATTTTATATTGCACAAAAAAGGTTTTATCTATTTTAGACCTATTGTCAACGGCTACGCTATGAAATTCAATTAACTGTACAAGTATGCAGTTACTGAAAACTAAAAGCCAAAAATATTCTGGAAAGAACATCGGAAACAGATCTAGGGATTTTTCAGGATATTTTTAGTTATTATTTGATTTGTTCAGTCATCGCACAATTGTACAGCTAATCCAATTTCATAGCGTAGCCGTTGACAATAGGTCTACAATAAATCAAACCTTTTTCGTCCACTATAAAATTAAAAATATTTTTTCACGTGGCCTTGTTCGACCGAAAATCAACAGTTCTCGAGTTATTTTGAAAAAACATGTTATTGTTAAAAACTTTCCAGCATGGCGGGCCTTGGCCGTACACATATGGTTGGGGACTTTTTACTATATCTTTATAAAACCATTCCCAACGTATCTGTGAAAAAATGCTACTTTTACGAATTTTCTTTTTGATTTAAATGTGTTCCCCGTTGACTGGACTAGTACAATCGCGAAGCTTTTACACTTGACCAAGAATTTTTAAAAAATGCAGAAAGTGGCAATCTCAAAGAATGAAGGAAAGAAAGCTAAAAACATCCCTCTTTTAGGATCGACAATTAATACTTTTCTGAAGTTAATTTTTGATCAAATTTTATAAAAATTAGGTGTAGCATGTAAATACGGTAACTACTGAAGAAATTACCCGATTATATTGCCCTTTGGCACATTGTTTTAAAGCCTGAAAAGAAAGGGCGAGTTCTTCAACGAGACATTTTTCACCAAACTTACTGGTTTTATCCATCGAAAATGCTTTCAAAAAAATAATTCTATTTTCCAGCTAAACCATACGAGATATGTAAAAAATGTTATGAAGCAAAATTAGTCAACTCAAAAAAATGAAACAATATTCTACAAACTATTTTTTTAATAAAACGCATATTTTCCATTTGAATTGTAAAAATGTCATTAAAAATGGAAAAATTGAATTTCGCAGTCAATGTATGCAAAGCACAAAATAAAAGAAGTAGGCAACATTTTTTCACCCAATAAAGATCTAAAAAAACAACAAAAACAAAAGAGAAAAGTGTTTCGCCCAATAAGGATCTGTATATTTGTTATAAGTAATTTTTGATGGAACGCGTTGTCTTTGAATTAATGGTAAAAAATAACATATAAAATATAGAACTTGATTTTGAGAAAATAAACAAATTAAATTTGTATAAACACAACACCACGTCCCGTGTAGAAATTTCCCCGGTTGGTCCTAATGCAACAAGGTTTTTGGTTGGATCCCGACCGGGCTACCCCTGGCTGGGTTTCATGGACAAGAACCGGGCGGGAGCCGGTCGGGCTACATTTTTCTCGAATCACGTAGTCTGGGGCCGGCCGGTTACTGACCGGGCCAACCCTGGTTATATCCCATGGTCGGGAGCCGGCTGGGCACTGGTCAGGTTAATGTTTTTATAGAAATTACACATTTTTCAACAGCCGTGATATTATCAAAGACGTAATTCTGGATGCTAGATGAATTATTATTTGAAAATTATAATTGAAAGATTTATTAGATCAGTGAAACAAACATGAGCTTTTTTAAATTCTTTAAAAAAAACATTAAATTTTTTCAAATAATTTAACATTTTAAATTAAACTGTTATCGATTCTGCTATGTGCAACAACAGAAATGATACAATTTTTATAAACTTCTCTATATTCAGACAATGTTTAGCCTGTACAATTTCAAGTTTACCGCCATATATAGCGCCTGCTGTGTCTGTCGTCTGCATAGACACTCAGTAATTTTCAGTTTCGCACCTGGAACGAGAATGCTCCTTGCACCCACGTCGCGTCGTCTCTTCGAAGTTCGCAAATAAAATCGAGACTCGTACTTAAAATCAACCTTATTTCAGTAATTAGTTTGAATCGCCCACTTAGTGAGCGACTAATTATTATTTTAAATTAAAATATAGTCTTGTGGATACAGTTTTTACTTTCTTTCTTCCTAACCTTAAATCACCACGTGGCTTCCAAATTGCTATGAGATTCTATCATCAGGGAATAAAATTCTACTCCAATTTTCTTGCCAGAATTGGTTCACTTGATTTGACTTTTAAAGTTCACCGTAATCTTTACGATGAGCTTTAAAAGACTAAACAAGTTACCAATTTCTCGACTGATGCAACATTTCTTAACCGCTTTTTGGCCGGATTACCCGACCGAATCCCGGCCGGTATTGAAGCCGAGATCCGACCAGTTTACCGTGACGCTTTTAGCCGGATTCCTCGACCAGCGCCCGGCTTAAAGCAGGGCTATCCGGCTGGGACCCGGCCGGATCCCTGATTGGATCCCTACACGGGGTACAATAAAAATTTTTAATAATGAAGCTGTTTGCCTAAAATAGGTCAAAGAAGTTGCACGTAATCTTTTTTGGTAGGACGCGCACTTTTCCTAATTATGAAAACGAGATCCCGTGTAGGAATCCAATCAGGGATCCGGTCGGGTCCCAGCCGGATAGCCCCGATTTAAGCAGGGCGCTGGTCGAGGAATCCGGCCGGGATCCGGCTAGAAACGTCACGGTAAACTGGTCAAATCCCAGCTTTAGTACCGGCCGGGATCCGATCGGGTAATCCGGCCAAAAAGCGGTTAAGAAATGTTGCATCAGGCGAGAAATTGGTAACTTGTTTTTTTCTTTTAAGGCTCATCGTAAAGATTACGGTGAACTTTAAAAGTCAAATTAAGTGAACCAATTCTGGCAAGAAACTTGGAGTCGAATTTTATTCCCTGGTGATAGAATCTCATAGCAATTTGGAAGCCCCGTGTTGATTTAAGGTTAGGAAGGACGAAAGTAAAAACTGTATACAGAAGTCTATATTTTGATTAAAAATAATAATTATTCGCGCCCTAAGTGGGGGTTTCAAACTAATTAGTGAAATAAGGTTGATTTTAACCACGAGTCTCGATTTTATTTGCGAACTTCAAAGAGACGACGCGACGTGAGTGCAAGCAGCATCCTCGTTCCAGGTGCGAAACTGAAAATTACTGAGTGTCTATGCAGACGACAGATACCGCAGGGGCTATAATTTGAAATTGTACAGGCTAAATATTGTCTGAATATAGAGTAGTATATAAAAATTATTATAATTTTCAAATAATAATTCATCTAGTATCCATAATCACGTCTTTGATAATATAACGGCTCTTAAAAAATGTGTGCCAGCTCCCGATCATGGGATATAAATATGAGATCCCACTGCGTTTTTTCGAACTTTCGAATTTAACTTTTTTGATATATATTTTTTGAAACAACACGTGCAGAAATTTTCCTGATTGGCCCTACTACAACAAGGTTTTTGGTCGGATCCCGGCCGAGCTACCCTTGGCTGAATTTCATGGACATGAACCGGTCGGGAGCCGATTGGGCCACATTTTTCTCGAATCACGTAGTCTGGGGGCAACCCTGGTTATATCCGATGGTCAGTAGCCGGCTGGGAACTGGTCAGGTTAATGTTTTTGTAGAAATTACACATTTTTTAAGAGCCGTGATATTATCAAAGACGTAATTCTGGATGCTAGATAAATTA
>NC_046658.1:49267973-49272350 GCF_010883055.1 Belonocnema kinseyi | reverse complement strand
GTGAGGTGGAAAAGTGTTTCCTCGTACGTTGCTGCCGTGCTGGTTAATTCTAAACTCCAAAGTGCATATTTGCATAGGACGGTCAGTTCACCTGGTATATAATGGCTTCTCTGAAAACGCAGAAGATTCATTCAGACTTTATGCATCTTTCGTGCTCAGTTCGAATAAACAAAACATACCTACCACGATCAAAATGAAGTGCTTGTTTTAGAGTATTGATGGCTTTCAACAATCTAAAAATAACGGAATACATTATTTTAAATGTTAATACATTCCATTTTTTAACAAGTGCTCATATTTATCAAATCAACCTAAGCATTCATTTAATTATTTTATGCTGTTATCTTTATTTTTATTATAATTGAATTTCGTATTTTATATTTTAATATTTGAATTTTATGTTTATTTTTTTCTATAATAGTGAGCTTTAAAATATTTCTATTACTTTCAGTTTTCATGTAATTTTATTCAAAAAAAAAAAAATTAGCCCCTTCAGAATGAAAAGGAATGGGAAACATAAGTAATCCATCGCATATCATCGTAGAAGGAGATAGACCATGTTTTGATCCGAGGGCGATGTTATCCTACCACTATGGTAAATTCTATTAAAATATAATTTTTTTAAACTTTTCTTGATATAAGAAAAATTGATAGTATATTCAGAAAAATACATTTTTGAAGATCATAAAAGAGAAAATTTGTATTGAATTCCGTTTTATATATATATCCAGTAGGTTAATGTTATTTGTAATTTAGTTTTTTGAACACTTTTGTTTATAGTTATAAAATTTTACGTCAAGATCGTTCAAATTGTAAGTATACCTTTTAAAAGAAAAGGTGAATTAAACCATCGGCCCGGGTCTCGTACTAGTTATCCACCTATAACATAAAAAATTCTAAGTTATAGATAGCCTGATCTGCACAAGATTAGAGCCTACAATTTCTAATCTGGGCCAGATAACTGCCAAAAGTTTTTGCCACTAGGGGAAAACTTTTCTATATTATGTTAAACATCTATCACATTAAATATATATTTTATTAATTTCTGTACCTTAGTCCGGAACTGCTTATTCAGACTTTACAAATTAAAGTACGCATTTCATATTTCATTATAACTTAAATATTTGTTCCTTATTTGGCATTAATCATTATTCGCAGCTATCGTGACTAATATATAAGGTCAATAAATTTATATGATTGAAACAAAAGTATTTTCACATCCCGTATAGAAATTTCCCCGGTTGGCCTCAATACAACAAGGTTTCTGCTCGGATCCCAACCGGGCTACCCCTGGCTGGATTCCATGGACAGGAACCGGGCGGGAGCCGGTCGGGCTACAATTTTCTCGAAACACGTAGTCCGGGGCCGGCCGGTTACTGGCCGGGCCAACCCTGGTAGTCCGAGATCCCACTGCGTTTTTTCGAAGGTGGGAACTGATCGTGATAAAAGTTAGCGTAAATGAAAGCTGACACGTAGGCGATTAAGAAACTGCCCGCCTGCCAGTTCCAAGTCGGTCATAGGTGCGATAAAATTGGACTTTTATCGACAAATTTAATCAATAATCACCTCGTATGTCTGAACGCAATGAAATCTGTACACATTCAGAAAATGTGTGACTGCCATCCTCCACCTGCTCAAGAACCCCTGGCCGACAGGCCTAAAGGGCGTGATTGCAGGTAACTTTCAGGGTATGCTAAGGAACGCGATAAGACAAAAACTACATAAAAGGTGAAAGCCTTCTGTACACGAAAAACTATGCCTGCCAAGGCTGAAGGTAACAGAAATATGCCGCAGACGTATTTCTTTGCTGAATTTATTTGCTTTCGCTATAATATTGTAGACGAGAGACTACCGTAAGAAGAGGCTGCATCTTCGTTGCAGGCGTGGTCTACCGGGTGGGTGCGGTGCGGCGGGGAAGGCGACTGAGCCTCATTGGAAACTGTAAAAGGATCCATTACTCGAAATTCTCTCAGTTAGCTCATAATAACTTTAAGTTTTGATAAAAAATTTAATTATAATTTATATGATAATATTATTAAACTTGATGATTAATTTGCTTCAATGTCAGCAATTATCATCAAACTCTAACTGAATAGTTAAAAATAAGCATTCCGAGGCCAAATGTCGACTTTTCTTCAGAATCAAATTTTCAAACGTGCCTCGAGTCCCATTGAATTACATTGCTACTGTGTGCTCACAGCCTGATGTTATTGTTGAAAAGGGTCTATCCATTCACAAGTGTTTGCCGCCTACTGAGGGAATTTCGAGTAATGGATCCTTTACAGTTTCCTTCCCCGCCGCACCGCACCCATCCGGTAGACCTCGCCCGCAAAGAAGATGAAGCCTCTTCTTACGGTAGTCTCTCGTCTACAATATTACAGCGAAAGCAAATAAATTCTGGCAAAGAAATACGTCTGCGGCATATTTCTGTTACCTTCAGCCTTGGCAGGCAGAGTTTTTCGTGTACAGAAGGCTTTCACCTTTTATTTAGTTTTTGTCTTATCGCGTTCCTTAGCATACCCTGAAAGTTAACTGCAATCACGCCCTTTAGGCCTGTCGGCCAGGGATTCTTGAGCAGGTGGAGGGTGGCAGTCACACATTTTCTGAATGTGTACAGATTTCATTGCGTTCAGACATACCAGGTGATTATTGATTAAATTTGCCGATAAAAGTCCAATTTTATCGCACCTATGACCGACTTGGAACTGGCAGGCGGGCAGTTTCTTAATCGCCTACGTGTCAGCTTTCATTTACACTAACTTTTATCACGATCAGTTCTCACCTTCGAAAAAACGCAGTGGGATCTCGGACTACCAGGGTTGGCCCGGCCAGTAACCGGCCGGCTCCGGACTACGTGTTTCGAGAAAATTGTAGCCCGACCGGCTCCCGCCCGGTTCCTGTCCATGGAATCCAGCCAGGGGTAGCCCGGTTGGGATCCAAGCAGAAACCTTGTTGTATTGGGGCCAACCGGGGAAATTTCTATACGGGATGTGAAAATACTTTTGTTTCAATCATATAAATTTATTGACCTGATATATTAGTCACGATAGCTGCGAATAATGATTAATGCCAAATAAGGAACAAATATTTAAGTTATAATGAAATATGAAATGTGTACTTTAATTTGTAAAGTCTGAATAAGCAGTCCCGGACTAAGGTACAGAAATTAATAAAATATATATTTAATGTGATAGATGTTTAACATAATATAGAAAAGTTTTCCCCTAGTGGCAAAAACTTTTGGCACTTATCTGGCCCAGATTAGAAAGTGTGGGCGCTAATCTTGTGCAGATCAGGCTGTCTATAACTTAGAATTTTTTATGTTATAGGTGGATAACTAGTACGAGACCCGGGCCGATGGTTTAATTCACCTTTACTTTTAAAAGGTATACTTAAAATTTGAACGATCTTGACGTAAAATTTTATAACTATAAACAAAAGTGTTCAAAAAACTAAATTACAAATAACATTAACCTACTGGAAATATATAAACCGTATTCAATATAAATTTTCAAAATTTTCTCTTTTATGACCTTCAAAAATGTATTTTTCTGAATATACTATCAATTTTTCTTATATCAAGATAAATCTTCCTGGATTTCATACCAACCATTTTTAAGTGTAACAGCGTCGCATAGTGGAACGGGACACAACTTTTTTTAATATCGCAAACGGATCTTGACCATCTCAAAATTGCGATTTAACAAATACTTTTTAATATTATAAAAACAAAGAAAATACTTCAGATAAGTTTAAAAAAATTATATTTTAATAGAATTTACCATAGTGGTAGGATATATATCGCCCTCGGATCAAAACATGGTCTACCTCCTTCTACGATGATATGCGATGGATTACTTATGTTTCCCATTCCTTTTCATTCTGAAGAGGCGAATTTTTTTTTTTTGAATAAAATTACATGAAAATTGAAAGTAATAGAAATATTTTAAAGCTCACTATTATAGAAAAAAATAAACATAAAATTCAAATATTAAAATATAAAATACGAAATTCGAATATAATAAAAATAAAGATAACAACATAAAATAATTAAATGAATGCTTAGGTTGATTTGATAAATATGAGCACTTGTTAAAAAATTGAATGTATTAACATTTAAAATGATGTATTCCGTTATTTTTAGATTGTTGAAAGCCATCAATACTCTAAAACAAGCACTTCATTTTGATCGTGGTAGGTATGTTTTGTTTATTCGAACTGAACACGAAAGATGCATAAAGTCTGAATGAATCTTCTGCGTTTTCAGAGAAGCCTTTATATACCAGGTGAACTGACCGTCCTATGCAAATATGCACTTTGGAGTTTAGAATTAACCAGCACGGCAGCAACGTACGAGGAAACACTTTTCCACCTCAC
>NC_046658.1:49265837-49267873 GCF_010883055.1 Belonocnema kinseyi | reverse complement strand
TATATACCAGGTGAACTGACCGTCCTATGCAAATATGCACTTTGGAGTTTAGAATTAACCAGCACGGCAGCAACGTACGAGGAAACACTTTTCCACCTCACCTATCTTGAGGGGCTGTAGTCCCTTTACTAATGAGTAATACTGAGCGAATATCACGAATATGTGTGTACTGTAAGAATCAACTTATTACTTGGGGTTTCTCCTTTTATTATCATTTATTTTATTTCATGTCATCAATATGATATATAATGGAAATTATAAAACAAAAGATTAGAAAGGATTATACAATAGTTGGATCAATTAATAGGATAGGATAGGAATGAATATAATATATGATATAATATGGCAGAAAATGCGTTCCAGATTTTTTGAAATCAGTGCCATAAAATGGAGCGAAGCAGCTCTTTTTTTCAAGTTTTAGAAATTATGTGCGAAAAGGAATTCAAATTAGGTATTGATGGTTTAAACGTGTATTAATTATTATCCCTTGAAGTGTGAGCAACTTTATAACCAGACTCATTCATAACCTGACGTGTGAATAACTAAAACATATTACGAAATATTGTATAATTTGATATATTTTTTTCTTCTTAGACTTAACAAAAAACATCTTCTATTAAAAAGACTGATTATCTAAATAAATATTAAATAGTTCTACGTTTTGTTTAGAATATAATAAATTCTAGATTTCACCAAGAAACCGACACTCTGAGAACGGCAATTATATCCGAATTCAAAAGAACGATATCAAGGTCTATGGCTAAATGTCTCTGTTTATACATTTTTTTAAGAGGAAAAATAGACAAACAATATTGATGAGACAACCTGCACAACAAATTATTTTTGAACAAAAAGGATCAAAAATATTGTAAATCCAAAAATAAGTTCCCGCGTAGGAATTCACTTAGGGATCCGGCCGGGTCCTGACTGGATAGCCCCGGCTTAAGCCGGGCGCTGGTCGAAAAATCTGGCCGGGATCCGGCTAAAAACGTTAGGGTAAACTGGTCGGATCCTGGCTTGCATACCGGCCGGGATCCGGTCGGGTAATCCGGCCACAAAGCGGTTTAAAAATGTTGCTTCAGGCGAGAAATTGGTAACTTGTTGTCTTTTACGGCTCATGGTAAAGAATACGGTGAACTTTTAAAGTCAAATCACGTTCAACAATTCTGACGATGAAATTGGAGGAGAATTTTGGATCCGTAACAAAATGCCCAAACGACAAAGCGCCCGCCCAATGAGAGTCGCGCTCCGTGAAAAAGACCCGCAAATCAGAAAAAAAATCGCTTCATAGCGATGGATATATGTATGAGCACGCCCCTACTTGCTCTCTGATTCGCGGGCTTTTTTACGGAGTGCGATTCTCATTGGGCGGGCGCTTCGTCGTTTGGGCTTTTTGTCAAGGATCCATAATTTCAACTATTGATAATAGAATCTCGTAGCAATTATTTTGTCTTGAAAACCATATGGTGATTTTAGGTTAGAAAGGAAGAAAGAAAAAAATGTATTCACAATAGCATAGTTTAATTAAAAATAATAGTTATCCACGAACTAAGTAGGGTTTTTAATCTGATTACTGAAATAAGGTCGATTTTAATTATGGATCTCGATTTTATTTACAAAATTCGAAGAAATGACGCGACGTAGTGCAATTTACTTCCTCTTTCGAAGTGCAAAACTGAAAATTACTGAGTGTCAACGCAGTCGCCAGACGCGGAAGACGATATACATGGCGGTAAATTTAAAAGTCTACAGACTAAGCATTGTTTGAAAATAGGTCATATTCTTACATTACTCCTGATGCACATAGCAGAATTGATAACAATTTCATTTAATAAGTAAAAACATTTTTTTTAAATGTTTTGTCTTAAAGAAGTTAAAAAAGCTCATTTCTGTTTCACTGATCTTATAAATCTTTAAATTATACTTCTTAAATAATAATTTATCTAGCATCCAGAATTACGTCTTTGATAATATCACGGCTCTTAAAAAATGTGTAATTTCTACAAAAACATTAACCTGACCAGTTCCCAGCCGGC
>NC_046658.1:49263699-49265737 GCF_010883055.1 Belonocnema kinseyi | reverse complement strand
TAATTTATCTAGCATCCAGAATTACGTCTTTGATAATATCACGGCTCTTAAAAAATGTGTAATTTCTACAAAAACATTAACCTGACCAGTTCCCAGCCGGCTCCTGACCAGTTCCCAGCCGGCTCCTGACCATCGGATATAACCAGGGTTGGCCCCAGGCTACTTGATTCGAGAAAAATGTGGCCCAATCGGCTCCCGCCCGGTTCATGTCCATGAAATCCAGCCAGGGGTAGCTCGGCCGGGATCCGACCAAAAACCTTGTTGTATTAGGGCCAACCAGGAAAATTTCTACACGTGTTGTTTCAAAAAATATATATCAAAAAAGTTCAATTGACGAAGAAATAAATTTTATAGAAGGCCTCAAAATATTTTTTAAACAACACTTTAATCGACTCATTAAACACAAATCTGTAATGAAGGGAAAAAGATTATGAGAATTAGGAAAGAGACAATCAACCCAGAGTCACTCTCATTTCCTTTTTCTTTCTCCGTCTTTTTTATACGATTTTTTCGCTAACAATGTTTCGGGAGCATTTTAGATCTCCTTACTATGGCATTCATCATAGTATATATACTATACGACTAAATATATCTAGCATGTGGTTATTCTTAGTATTGTATATAAAAATTAATTTGCGGTTTTATCATAATCATATTCACACTATTTAAAATATAAAGAAGTAAAATTAAATGCCTTTTTTATACGAGATATGTCGATGGTTCTGTTCTTTGTGTACCCGTGTAGAAATTTGCCCGGTTGGCCCTACTACAACAAGGTTTCTTGTCGGATCCCGGCCGGGCTACCTCTAGCTGGGTTTCATGGACAGGAACCGGTCGGCAGCCGGTCGGGCTACATTTTTCTCGAATCACCAAGTCCGGAGACGGCCGGTTACTGTGCGGGCCAACCCTGGTTATATCTCATGGTCGGGAGATGACCAGGCACTGGCCAGGATAATTTTTTTGTGAAAATTACACATTCTTTAAGAGGTGTGGTATTATCAAAGACGTCATTATGGATGATAGATGAATTATCATTTATAAAGAATAATTTAAAGATTTATTAGAGCAGGGAAACAGAAATAAGCTGTAAAACAGCTTATTTCTGTTTCCCTGCTCTGATAAATCTTTGTTGTGGCCAGATTACCAGATCGAATCAAGTCGGGATCCGACCAGTTTACCGTGACGTTTTTAGCCGGATCCCGGCCGGATTCCCCGACCAGCGCCCGGCGTTAACCGGGGCTATCTGGCCGGGACCCGACGGGATCCCTGATTAGATTCCTACACGGGTATAAGCAAGTAAAATTAATATACTTTTAAATGCCCTAAACAGTATTCCACACAAGATTACGATTAACTTTGGAATTGGAGAAAGAAAATAAACTAAAAATTTCTTCAACTTAACTTTGAATAAAACAATTGGTGGTAGCATTGTAGTTGATTGGTACAGAAAATCATCATTTTTAGAACACACTTTGAGTTTTCTTTCAAATAATCCGATAGATGTGAACATTGCAATTATAAAACACATATGGTTGATAGAGCTACAAAATTATCACATCAAAATTACATAGAAAAAATTCAGCATTATGCAACAGATCCTTTTTTTTAATATTATCCACCTTCGTTCATTGAAAAACATATAGAAACAACAGCATTTATATGATAAAGTAAAAAGATAACATTCGAAAAAAGAAAGAGATCAGAGATTTTGATAGATTCAACACGGTTTTTTACCTTATTTCGCTAAAATTTTTAAAGTCCTTGAGATCAATAATAGGAAAAATGAGTTTACATACAATTTACAGAATTCCATACTAAATGAGGAAAGGACATATGTGAAAAAATGGAAATATGGGAAGAATGGAAATATCAAAGCGTTCTGTCAAAACGTAGAATTACTCATGGCCATGAGTTCTATTGGGACGATATAAAAGTCTTACTAGGCAGTCTGATAAGTACCTGAAAATTCTAAGAGATGGCATTAGTATTCACTAATGTGTACCATTTTCGTCGAGCTTGATCCTTCAAATGACGCCTG
>NC_046658.1:49261392-49263599 GCF_010883055.1 Belonocnema kinseyi | reverse complement strand
AAAAATTCAAAAAAATTTCTTTTCTTTTTTTTCAAAATTTTGAAAAGCATATAACTTTTTAAGTTTTCATCAAATTTAAAGATGTCATCAGAATAATTTGTATGTCTTTTTGCCATTTTTGCTCTAACTTTTTGAATTTTTGTCTGATAAAAAAATTTAACTGCGAGAGTTCCTAAATATATTTGATATCTAGTAACGAATTTGAATGAAATTTCCTAATCTATCAGAAAAATTTTTTTTCTATTTTTCTGAACATTTTCCAAATTGTCAAAAGTATATAACTTTTATATTTTTTATCGAAATCGATTTTTTTTATAATTGTCCATCCTTCTACCCATCTATAAGAAACTTTGACAAAAAATTCTAAAATTTGCAACAAAAAAATTCAAATTTGGAAAATGCTCAAAATTTTTTTATTTTGGTTGAAAATATTTGGTTGACGAACTTAGCCTCATTTGGGGAACCTTGAGAAGTGTATCAAAGGCTGACCCGATTGGACAAATCCTTCAATATTTAGCGTGGCTATACAACAATAAGATAACTATACATACAGTCAGAAAGACATAGAGACAGACAGACATGCAGACAGACAAACAGACAGACATACAGATAGACACACAGGCAGACATAAAGACAGATATACAGACACACAGACACCGACAAAATGTTACGATTTTTGGATTCTGTGAGTGCCGAAACGTAAAGATCCGATAAAGCCAGAGATCGAAAATTTGGACGATTACATTATACTCTCGTGAATGAGAATGTAAAAATAAATAATAATGGTAGTTTTAAATAATTCTAATATATTTGTAGCAGTAGATTGTTGAAATTGTAAACTGAGTCTTCTTTCAAGAAACCTTATTTTAATTTTCAAACTTGTGCATTTAATATAGTATCTACGATGTATAAAGTGTACTTTATGAAACAGAAAATGTCCCTTCTTTCTTCCTAATATATATGAAAAATATGTTTTTGATATAAGTTCAAAAAACATTTTGCTGCTTGAGTAGATCATTTGAATTTGGAAATTCTTTTTTCCCGTTCCCCCCTTTCCTCTTATTCCCTTTTAAGTTCATCTTAATGGTCACAGATATAATACTTCAATTCATAATTCAGAAAAAAGAATAGACGGTGACTTTTTGATTGATTAAAAATAGTATACACTATATATAAAAAATTGACAGAGATACATTTCGTTTTGAGGAGAGTTGCAAAAATTTGGCAGCGATTTATCCATTTCCAAGATTCATTAAGTGAATCTTCCTTTGCAAATGGAAAATTAAAATATATGTGAAAATTTTAGTGAATAGCACGTTCCTAAATACAAATTGATGAACTCAAATTGAGAAACAATGAAAAAGAATGTTGTAAATTATTGTTGCTTATATGCATGACTTGTATGATATTAAAGAAAAAAATTATGAGCTAGAGATATATTTTTAGATTTTAAAATGTTGATAATTGTTGAAAATTTGGTACCGACCTTGTATTCTGGCTGCCAAAAGAGTTAAAGAATATTAATTAAACAAAAATATAATTCAGGATAAAACGGGCATTTGTATAAGACAGTCAGTTTTGGAAATTTGTTTAGGTTTTGTGAATAAACTCACAAAAAACTTGCAGAAATTATGAATTTTTGTACAATGGGTCATATTTTCTATCACCTAAACAAAATGCATGGAAATTATTACATGGGCACGATACATTTTTCGCTCTGCACATAATTATTTTGGTAAAAATGTTCGTTTTCGTGATGGAAGCGGCTCATAGTAATTATATTTTTAAGAGAAAAATTCGACATAATACTGAAAAAACAATCTGTACACAAAATTATTTAAAAAAAAAATGCTAAAATATACTGTGAATCCAAAAACAAGTTTTTCTGAAAAAACATATTATAAAACTTCTATTCATGCAAAAATAATTGCATAGAAGGGCCTCAAAATAAGTTTCTAAACAAAGTTTCTAAAGTATCAAAAGATCTGTTGTATTTCAAAAGATCCATTGTGAAGTTGATTGCATTATTTCCACAAATTTCTTTTTTCTTTAGTTCCTTTTATTATATACTAGGCAGTCTGATAAGTCCCTGAAAAATGAAACACGGAGACGTTTTTTGGCCAAAGTCAGTTTTATTTTTCAACATACTCTCCTTTTAGGTCGATACAGCGAGTCCAACGATTTTCTAACTTTTTGATACCGTCCGA
>NC_046658.1:49260252-49261292 GCF_010883055.1 Belonocnema kinseyi | reverse complement strand
TGTATGTATTCGAAGAATATTCTCATAAAATTTCTTAATTAGGCATCAGTTCAAAAAGTTGCATCATTTTCAAAAATATGCAATTTTTGTTTTTAAGAGATCCGTAAGTTTAAAACGTTCTTTCTAGTAGATTTAAACAAGATTTACAAGTTACCTTGATGAATATTTTTAATTGAACCAAAACTCTCGAGCGCGAAGCGCGAGTTTCATAATGAGAATGTAATCGTCAAAGCCGTAGGTACTTTGAAAATCTCCTTTAAAAACAAATCGAAGAAGATTTCACATACTATTTATAGCAGTAATTCCTCAGAAGTTCAAATCACAGTTTTCGATTCAAGTTATAATATTTATAATATTTGAAAAAATGCAGTTGAAGTGTACGCATTAAACGTACGAAAACGAGCGCGAAGCGCGATAGCGTACCCGCGCATTGAAAAAATTGAATTTGCATACAAGAGCATAAAATGAATTTGTTTTCGAAATGAATTGTACAGTTTCAGAAACACGTTGAAAATTAGAATTTTTGGCTATTCATGTACCTTTTACAGAAAATATATTCTGATAATTACAGTTTTTCTTGAACTATTTCATTATATTATTTCATTATATTATTCCGTATACATATAAAAAGCGTATCTTCGTAAGATTATATTCAAATTTATACAAGTTTCACATTAGTGCGAGTACTTCATGCACATCATCATATCTTGCGGAAAGACTACCGGTTTCAGCATCTTGGCCGTGCTCTTAAAAAATTTCAAGATCAAGAGAGAAGACGAAAGATAAATTCTCAAAGATATACAGTTTGTGTTTTCAAAAATGTGCTCATCTTTTCCTCAATTTTATCATACGAGGGTGGATTGATAAGTTTCCGGCCTGACCAAGAGATGGCGCCACTAGGCCTACCTTGAGGTGGCGTTCTATAGTACCATCCTTAGATATAGCTTGTAGCTATAGTTTCAGCCCGATCGCCATGTTAGTTTAGGTTTCAGAGCACACTGAACAAGACGCCTCTGTGTTTTTCTTAAAAATGGAAAAGC
>NC_046658.1:49246162-49260152 GCF_010883055.1 Belonocnema kinseyi | reverse complement strand
TGACGAATCATTCTATAGAGATGACATTACTAGACTAGAACACCGCTATGAGAAATGTATCAGCCTTGGAGGAGATTATGTTGAGAAATAAAAAAAAAAAATCTTAAAAACATTGTTTTTCTTGGTCAGGCCGGAAACTTATCAATCCACCCTCGTATTTTTTGCATAGTTTATATTTACTTTATTCCCTTTCCGCAAATGGATTATTCATATTTTAGAATTACATATGCATGTATCTGACCCTTTTGTTTTACCAAATGTTGGCACATATGCCCTTTTGGTTTGCCAAATTTTAGTTTTTATGAACTTCTAGAATTTTGAACTTTAGCGTTTATGGACTTTTTCTGGGTCAAATGTTAGCACTTACGCCCTTTTGTTTCACCAAACGTAGACACTTACTCTTTTTTAGTTTACTAAAGGCGTTTATATGCCAAATTGGAATTCTAAACTTTGGCGCTTATGTCGAATTGAAATTTCAAACATTGGTTCGTATGTTCCTTTTTTTTGCTGTGGCAAATACTAGCAATTATGACATTTTGAAATTAAAATCTTTGGTGTTTATTCCCTTTTTTTACTGAATGTTGGCGTTCAAACTTTTTTCAAATTTCAAACCTCTCCACTTATACCCGTTTTCTGTGCACAATCTTTGGTTTTGGCGAGAGAAAACTACGTCGGACGGACGAATAGACAGCAAGTTTGTAACTCCAATTAAAGAAAATATTTTTCCATCAATCCCCTTTAATAAGCGAGAACAATTTAATAGGTTGTGTCCATTTTCGAAAATTTCGCAAGTGTAATGAGAGTACTTGAGTTCGTTCATTGGAAAACACTGGCAGTGGGCCAATTAGCCATGATCGATAGGCC
This sequence comes from Belonocnema kinseyi, assembly GCF_010883055.1. Lineage (NCBI taxonomy): Eukaryota > Metazoa > Arthropoda > Insecta > Hymenoptera > Cynipidae > Belonocnema > Belonocnema kinseyi. The sequence goes on along the minus strand of NC_046658.1, from coordinate 49,259,288 downwards.
CCATGGACCTGACCATGGGTTCAGATTGACCCAATCTTGAACAATTCTTACCCACCTACTAATAAACTTTCTGCACGCGGTCTACGAAATAATTAAAATATAAAAATGAAGTTTTAATTTTTGGCCTAAAAGCATTCGATTTAATATCTGAATTAGATTCAGCTATTAAAGGATGTAAGAATAAAAATATTATTATTTTCAGGTTCTGAAATGTAGTATAAAATAGACAAAACTTTTTTCAAACATACAGTGCTATAGATTTATAATCTATTACTAAATTTTTCAAAGTATCATGTCTGATATTGATAATACTTAGCAAGTATATTATGTTTCTTAAGCATTGTTAACCATAATTCTGGAATTTTTTCACAAAGTTTCGATTTTCAAGAATCGTAAACAGACCATACTTATTGTTTAGAGCATTTATTTATCTGAAAATAAACGACAGAGTGAAGATGAAATGAGGACAGTATCATTAATGGTCAAATCGTCGCTAATTTAACTTTAACAGTGTACTTTCAGTACAAATTATTTACCAAATCATATCGATGTCACTAAAATTATACATATTCGATGAAAAAATAGTTCTAAGAAACAATCGTTGATCCATCGAAGAAAGCTAAATTAATCTACAAAACGTATTTCACTGGACTGTAAGGGTAACCAGCGACATATGTTGTTGGGTATTGCCGGATGGCTGCTGAGTAGACGTATGGGACTGGCGCAGCATAAGACGCGTATACAACTGGTGCAGAAATTGGGGCCGTTGCGTATGATGTAACCAGTACTCCTCTCTTATCTCTCACATCCTTTGAATTTTCGATTTTGACTGGCTCAACTGCGTTTTCGTTTTGGGTAGGTGCAACAGCTGCTGGCTCGTCAGCAAAAGCGACGACAATCAGAGCAAGGAAAGCCACAGCCTGAAATGAAAAATACAAACATTGAATAAATATCCAAAAAATTTCTGAAATTAATTAAACTTCTATGAGATGAAATTCGTTAGATTTACTAAATAGTAATAAGGTGAAAATAGAGGGACAAACATATAATAAAAAAGATTACAGGGAGAAATTCAATATTTGTTCTCATAAAATCTAAAAATATAAGCTTTCAAGCACTAAGTTGCAAATCTTTTGAACTTCCAATTGAAATAATTGAGTGCTTTCGATACAAGTTCTAACATCTTCTAAGATCGAATATAAATGCTATTGTACAGGTAAATTTACTAAATTAAACAATTTCAGTTTACGAGCAAAAATGTCAAATTCCTTCAGTATTAGTAAAAAAAAATAGTTCTGTTTTGTCTCAATTTAAACTGTATATTTTTTGTTTAAGCCTTCATATGGAAACACACATACCAGGAACAACATAAAATTGTTGAGCTAAAATTGTTACGAAATCAAATTTTGTGTTGGATCAACCACAATTAGTTTAATCCAAAAATCATTTGGTCGATACCATGAAAGATGTTTTGATGATTATAAGTTTTTTTATTCCGCCAAACAGTTAACTTAGTGTTGTCAATGTGGTTCTAATGGATCTCAATTTCATAAAAATATTTAGACTTTTTGTAAACAAATTTAAAATTGAATAAACTAAGTACAATTGAATACTAAAACCATTAGAGAATTTGAATACTCACAATCAGGCACTTCATTTTTATAATGGTGGATTTTTTTTGCTCTATCTGAACACGAAAGATGTACGAAGACTGAATGATGCTCCTATGTTTCTAGACCTTTATATATACCGGGCGATGGGGCCATCTGATGTACGTCATCAACGTAGGCATCATACCCCTCGTGGGGTTGTAGCACGTTGCTCATTGTTTATACGTAGTCCTGCGTAATGCACAATTCTAAACGTGTAAGGTTACCACCAGTGACCAGCATACTATTTTAAAGAGTGCTAAAGTGTACATACATGCTCAGAAAAATGTTTGGTATGCATTGATAGATTATAAAATGAAACGAAGGACCTTGGCAATTGGCCAAACATGGAAGAAAGTGTTGTACCAATACATCAAGCGTGACGCCCTCGGACCTCGAGGTCTGGATCACACCGAGTTCTGTGAACTTATCCACTCGATAATGAAATGCGGACACCCAGATAATTGATACTGGATAACAGGTGAAACATTATTAATTATTCATTTTGAGCAGAGACCTCTGGGCTTGAATTATAGGCGAGCAATTAGCATCATTTCGTAATGTTGTTATGATATGATTTTCAGCACCATGCAAATTGCTGGTTTTATATTAGATCAGGTATGGCGACGGTTATGTATTAGGCTTCTGTTTTTGTAACTACATACTTTCTTTGGTTCATTTATCAACCAACCGCAATACAGTCGAAGGATATATTTAGTTTGCAGTATATTTGCAATATCGATGGTAGTTTTTTTTTAACTTAGAAGGATAATATTTAACTATTTTTCATTCTGTGAAAAAATGGAACAATATTGTATTTACTTGAAATTTATACTGAAAATAATTCCTGATAAATCATCATCTATGTTTTATCGTTTAGGAAAATAATAAACTAAGATCAGAAGTTGGAATAACTTTTCATTGCTTCTCTGTTGCATTGACTAACAAATTAGTTACTTTAAGTATAATCTTATTTAATATAAGCTAGATAGCAAAAATAAAAACAATGATTCCAATTCCTCATCTTAGTTCTCCAAGGCACCAATGTATTTTTCTTAGTTAACTTAAATGTTTGAAGTTGTCAACCTAAGTAAGAATTTAGTAACCAACAAATAAGAAAGTAAATTCAAGGGTAGTCATACACATAGATTTTTGAAGCTTTTTAAGATGTTTTGTATGACTACCCTTGAATCTACATTCTATCTCTTTTCCTATGATGGGTTTTAACTCTTACAAACTGATGAGGTCCGGCGTCGACGGACGAAACATGTTTTAATAACGCCATAATAAACACAAGCTACGGCCAGTAGACAAAAACTAAAAGACCTTCCTTTAATTATTATTTCATCTGTCCAAAACCCTAACACCAATTTATAAATAAAAAAGTATTTTAAATAACTATTTCTCTTTTCTAAATTCATGAAAAATAAAGCTTTTGGTGTTCGTAATTAATAGATACATTAAAACTTGACTTAATTCTGTTTGACAATTAATAAATTAATAATTATCCCTACTCCTCATCTATCAAGTCTAAAGTCGAAAGAGTTTTCTGAATTTTATGATTTGAATGTATTATGTCATATTTGAATCTGGACTCTATTTCTTTCCCAAACGTCAGGTCTTTAAGATATTTTTGGTTTAACATTTTTTCGAAAAATTTCAAAACGCAATTCGACCGCAAAATATTTTTAATATCTAATACTACTTAATATAAAATATATGCGCTGAATTCAAGAAAATTCTAACGAATTCAAGTGAATTAAAGAGAATTGAAACGAATTACAGAGAATTTTGAGGAATTCAAACGAATCCGACGAAATTTCAAGGATTATGGGATTCATGGGTGTTCAAGCGAGTTCCATAGAGAATTTAAGGAATATCAATGAACGATTTCCAGAAAATTCAAATGAATTAAAAAGAATTCAAGCAAACTCGATTGAAATGAAGCTGATTACAATTATTTGAACATCATCCGTTTTGTATCTTGCTAATACGCAGTGCTGGGACAATCATTATTTTTTCTCTACGTTTGAATAATAAATATTTATTATTTAGCTCAATATATTAATTTAAAAACAAACCTTTTTAACTTTTTTATCAGTTATTTTGCGAATATCTCCAGAAAACATTTAACAATAGTAAGATTCAGATATAGTCGTCAGCTTCAGCAATAAAAAGTACATGGAAAATACATATGCACTTTAATTTATTGTAAAAATTTCCTATGTCCATTTGCAGTCCGAATTTTTAATTTTTCCAAAAAAGGAATTATCTCAAAAAAATGAACTAAAAAAACCTTGATAAAACCCGACTTATTGAAACCCGAAATATCTCTTTTTATCAAAATGAATCATCGTGCAAGCATTAAATCTGTTAAAAAAACCTTGCATGTAGGCAAAAAAGGCCAGATTCAAATACAGTACGAAACACTACTACTACATAAATTGCACGTCCAATTCATTGTGTAATTTGATTTTGAATTTGGATTATTTGAATTTTTAAGAGCCGTATAACAAAAACATTTAGCGTTACTTTCTTAGCCAATATTTGTCGAGATTTAAAATAAAGAGAGAAAAAAACATTGTCATATTTCAAGAATTAATTCAAGATTACATTAGAAGAACAGAAAATATGAACAAATTATAACTGTTTATGTTTGAGAATGCCATAAGCCAATAAAAATGCTATTTAAAATCGCTAAAGAGAATAAAAACAAATGATAAAAATTAAAAATCGGGCAATTTTTTATTTAAAAATATACAGTTAAGATTAATACAAAATTCTTGTATTTCATAATTATCTCTTATCTATAAAATGATATAAAAGAAGAGTAACGATATAATTTTCACAATATATTGATAATCAAAACGTTGAAGAATAAATGATTTTTTTATTATAAACACCGATTCTCGACGACTTTTGTTTAAAATGCGATCTCCGGTCTAACGTCAGTATAATATAAAAAATTTAAAAAGTTGTAAATCCTCTTTGAAATATAAGTTTTTAAATCAAAAACACCAATTTCCGATGGAAAACTTTAAAACAATTCGAAACTTTTCAAAGATTCTATAAATATTTTTCAAATTATAATGATTTTTGTTTGATAAAAGTAATTTTTTATGTAAAACCAAATTTATTTTTAATTAAAAATATCAATAATTTCAATCTAAAACTACTAGCAGAACATAACGGAAAATTAGATCCTTGATCAGTCATTAATTGAAAAGGTCATTTAAATTAAAACAAGATAATGTTATTAAACTTTTCGGTCCTGAGTTTGGACCCTTTTCAATAAAAAAGTTATTAAAGTAAAATTCTGAAAGAAAAAACAACAAATCTTATAACAAACAAAAAATGAATAAATAAAGAGAAGTTAGGTTAAGTGAACACCATTTTTTTAATCAAATAAAATAAGTTAATATGTGAAATAAATTACTAAAATATGATAAGCATTTCATGGTGCGGCAAATTTTGACAAATAAATTTTTAAAATTTGATGAAAGTCCACTTATTTAAAAGAAAAAAAACAGTGAAACATACCTGTACTAAACGAGTTCAATCATTCCATTGAAAATCGATGACTGATCAAAGATCTATAATAAATACAAGGTCGAGACTGACTCATCAAAAACAACCGAAAATTTTTCAGAATTGTGAATCGCCTTCTAAATATAATGATTCTTATTTCAAATAATCGTTGTACTGTGCAAAATGTTAAAATAACCTGACACTGTTGAAAGATTTGAAATTTTGTTCCTTTTATCATGATTTTTGTTTTAAAATTCACACATTAGTTTAAAAACCTGAAATTGTTTAGAAACTTATAAACCCTTAAAACCTAATGATTTTTCTTTAAAAATTGTAATCACTGAAAAGAAACTCTAACAAAGCCGAAAAAAGTATATTCGTGAAATATTTTTTATCCTTGAAATTTCGTAAATTTTCATTGAAAATCCTCGCCTCGGGTGTAAAACGCTACTATAACCTAAAATTGATAAAACCTTGAGATCTTGAGTATGGTTTTCGTTAAAAATGCTTATTTTCGGTGACAAAAATGAACTGAATCTAACATTTTTTGTAATTTATAAGTTTTCGAAACGTATGATTTTCATATTAAAAGCTTTTTTTATACTCATTTTCAGAGAAAAGTACTAATATCAAACATTTAAAATATATTTAATAATTTATTAAATAATTTCAATAACAATGATTCCGAGATTTTCCAGAAATTTTTTTGATATAGAACAAGTACATCTTTATGAACGAATTCAATGTTTTCCGCATCGTAAGGCGTGACATGCGCAGTAGAAGAATCAAGTAAGTATTAAAGCGTATAGATAGCGAAGAATGGAACTTTTCACAGTGTGTGTTATTTTGGCTTTGCCAGACAGAAAATTATTGAGAGAAGTGGAAACTAAAAATTAACTATGGTATCTGGAATTACCAGTTCAATATATAGATATAAATTTCCATTAATTTTTGGAACCAGCCTTGTAGCAGCAGCCACGGCCTTCGTGAACAGGTATTTAATGGATATTCGTATACTAGACGTTTGCTACTAAACTCTAACCTCAAATATCTTACATTTCGCAATCTCGTGAAATATGTTAGTATTAGAGATGTACGTGCACTGATTGATTTAATTGGAAAAACTACCCGCATTTTTTGATAGCCAATTTCACGTTATGAAAATGTTTAATTTTTGTGTATTGAATTTAAAAATTTCATTTGTTTCTATTATGTCATATAGTTTATAAATAAGTTAAGCTTTGTTCTGCCATTCTCTGTTATTTATATTTATTAGTTTTTATTTTTCGCGTGTGCACATTTATTCATTAATAAACTTCCCATAATGAACAGGGTCAAAGTTACTTTCGAAATCAAAAATCTATTTTATTTTGCAGAGAATACTTTATAGCCAAAATCAGAGGACAGGGTGAAGAATCATTTCAAAACGATGCAGAAAATATTACCATCTTCGAGGAATTTAAAGAAAATATGAGGAAAAAGTGAAAACTTACAAAATTATTTTTTTTAAATCTTTTGTTCTGCAGACTAAACAGAAATAATTTATATAAATAATTATTAGTAGTAATACACGCCCATGAACAAAACAAAAATAATATTGGTAAAAATTACTAATTACACTGGTTAACAACGTTAACGTCAAAAAATGAAAAAAAATATTTTTGAATTTCTACTGGCACGTTCCATTGTGGCATATAATGTGCAATAAGTTTTTTCTACTTTTTTGTAAATATATTCGCACGCAGAGATCACAGCCTGTCTCATTTTTCCCCTTTAAATAAAAAAGATATCTTAAAATACTTGAATCGAGAATTCTGGCATTTTTTCACAAAGTTTCTATTTTCAAGAATCGTAAACAGAAATTTAATTAATTGTAAACAGGAGGTTTTGAAAGAGAATTCCAATCGCGAGAAAGATGAATCAATCCTATAATTGAAAATTAAAAACTTCTTATACCCTCTAAACTTATCTTCTTCTTGGGATTGTGTGTTGCAGAAACAGATTTTTTTAAATCGAAAATACGCATGAAATCCATATATAATAAAATTAAAAAATAAAACTGCTTACTCGAAAGCAATACTATCTTGCTACATTTGTTATTATTATGAACATTAATTTTTGTAAATTATGCTTTTTACACTATAATCTTTTTTTAGCTTACAGTGAACAATGTTTTAAACATATGAGAGTTTACAGCTGTAGGGCCGTATTGCATACGGATGTACGTATCGAATTTCGGAAACGCGTTTTATTGGCCTAACTTATTTTATTTCTTTTTTTGTTTTAACGCATGTTCTTGTGTAGAAGATCGTGGTTCAGGTCGATTTAGCAGTAGGTCAAAATCGATGTTCCGTATTTTGTTGATAACATTATTTTATCTTTTCAAATTCTCATCATTTATGATTGAGAAAGTATTAGAATTGTCGGAAATTTGACATCACACTTTTTCAACGGATCTCCACGTTTCGAGACCCCCTGAATCCGAAAATCAGGTTTTCACGATGGTGTCTGTCTGTCTGTCCGTCCGTAAACACGATAACTCTCGAAAAAATGAACGAATCAAATTCATCTTTGGCACACTTTTTTTAGGTCATAAAAGAAAGGACGATTTCGTGAACCAGTCGTTTTTGATAAAAATTCAAAAAGTGAGCGCATTTTGCAAATTTTTTAGACAACTTTTTTCTGAATTTGAAAATTCTATGTACGGATATTTATAGTATTATAAAGAACAAACAATTTATCATTATTAATTTTTTCGATAAAAAGAAAATTCTCAGAGTTTTAGCGTTTTCAAAATTTTTTTAATCAACCGAAAATCAAAATTTGAAGCCGAAAAACGCACGATATCAAAAAAGTCAAGACAAGAAAAACATTTATTTTGAAAGCCCTACAAGATTATCATAAACAATTTTTGGATTTTCTTCAAAAATCGAAAATTCAAATTTTGATTGCACAAAAAATAATGGAAAATAAACAAATCCAGTTTGTGGGCAAACTATGTAAGATACGAAAACAGATGAATTAACAAAAATGGTTATCCCAAAAAAGATCTACAATTTCGTTAAGAATCACTTCTTGATAGGACGCGTACTTTTTGTTTTATTCGTGAAAAATAACGTTGAAAAAAATTTTTTTTTAATGTGTGGAAAAACGACGATAGTTACGAGAAAAAAAAATACAACAAAACCTGTTTACAAATGTCAGTCGGAAATCGAACGCGCAGCGCGAGTGTCACAATGAGAATGTGTACCTCAAAGCCTACAGAATTTTGAGAAACTTAATATTTGACTATAATTAATTAAGAAGACAATTCAGAATATGAGGACGCATAATAATGCCATCTAAAATAGATCTATTTGATAAAGTTTTTTTCAAGCATTCCAAATGCAAAGAATAAATATCCGAGCGCGAGATTCAACCGTCGCGCGCCCTAGGCGCACTCAAACTTTTTTTTTCTTAATTCGAAAAATAAAAAACTAATGCAACTCTCTGTGAGTCCATATTTTCGTTTTTGGGAACTCACTGCACAATTGATCAGGGATTTTCTCGGATGTGGTAGTTTCTTTTCGAATGTTCCTTTCGTCGTTTGATTGAATCAAATAATATTTCAAAATTACTTTCTCGTTTCCTTTTCTTAAATTGAAATATAAAACAGCTACGCAACTTTTTAGGTGTCGAAATTTGAGTTTTTTTTGGACGCGCCGATATTTGACAAGTGCTTTCTGACACTTGGTTATTTTCTTAAGCTCTCTCCGCGATTCAATGGAGCTAACTAATAGCTAGAATTCACTTTATTATTTTTTTAAATTGCAATAAAGTTAGATCGTTTTTTTCTCCTGTAAAATTTGGGTTGTAGCACTTACTCCTGCATGCAATGTGGCCATTTATCTCTTAAAATAATTAAAATATCAATATTAAATATTGAGGAAACGAAACCAAAACAGAAAAGTAGAAAGTTTCTATTTTCTCATCATTGATCTCCTGAATTTTTCTGATTCATTGATAATAGCAATGAAAAATTTATTTATGGCATTATGAACAAATTTAAGAAATTTCCCACTGTTGGAAAAGTCGATTGTAACTGTTCAATTGTTTTGTTCTTTTATGAAATAATTTTGTTCTATAAAGTTTATGTAATTAATTAACTTTAGGTTAAAAAAAAATTATTAAACATTTTCGTTGAAATATAATATTTAAAAAAATACGGCAAATGCAGTTTTTTCAATTTTCCCTAATGAATCAAATAGATTTGAGTTTCTTTGACTCTCCCTACTATATATGTATGGTATGCGGAACAGTTAATAAATTAAATTGTTTTTCAATCTCATTTTCTCGGTAAAATTTTCCTTTTTATGTAAAAGTTTGTAATGCATGGACCTATACTGACATATTACATACCAACTTCTGAATAAGTCACAAAATGAAACTTTAATGTTACAAATCACAATGAAGAATTTCCAAGAATTTTTTTTTAATATTCAAAAAATGATAAATCGAATAATCCATCAGAAATCATTCAATTTCACAGTTTACACGATCCTATTCTTAAAAAAAATTATTTAGATATCTATTTGTCGAATGTTTACTTTAAAGAGACGGTGTTTATTTCTGATTATATAAAATTGTAAGAAAAAAAGTGTTTACAATATTTTTTAAAAATTAGTGTCATAAACAAAAAACGTTCTAAAGCGAAGGCGAATTTACGAAACGAACTAATAAAATCTGGGCATCTTTACAACCTGTATTGTCATTTTATATTTTTTTTTCGATCATTATTGCATAAAACCATGTTTTACATTTCCTAAATTAAATCCAGGAAAACGTTTTTAAATAATATAAAATATCAGGATGCTACTCAGATATTTATTAGTGATCCAGAATGTGAAGACGCTATAAAAAGTGGAAAGAAGATCTTTCTTTCTTCATTTACAAATATGTATATTCTTCCTTTTTCTAATAAATCTCGAGAAAAATGGAAATTTTTTCTGTTTTGAACACTGTAAACAAAACTAACACATTTGGCAAATTAGTTTTACCTTGTAGTGAGTGACCTTCAATTGTTAGGACGTACGGGTTCACCATTATTTATTAGTAATTGGCTAATCGATGATATTCTAATAGGCATTTAAATTGCTTACAGACGTGAAAACTTACGTCAATGTGCTGAATACAATAAAAGTCTCATATATCTCCATAAATGTTTCTATTTAAAAAAATATGACTGTCTTTAATCTGAAATAATTTCACGTGCGACGCAATTTTATTCACATAAAGTATCCCATGTTTTACATCAGGGGTTTCAGGTTTGACTACAACGATCAAAAGGTGTTGCGAAAATCATTGAAATTCCATTCATCGCTTCATTGAAGTTGAGGGTTACACGAAATAAAATTTAGCAATTTTGTATATTATCACATAAAATTTAAAGATAGACGCTAAAAACAGGCAAGGCCGTAGTCAGGAAATTTTTTATAGGGTAAAGATATTCAGCAGAAAAAAATTTCGAGGGTTGCACCGGCACACAGGAATGTACATGTCCATAATGTACATATTTTAAAAATTTCAGGGGGGGGGGGCTGCTAACCCGCTCCCCTATGGTTACGGGCTCCATTAACGGAATAAATTATCCTTGAATATTTGATAGTTTCTACGTTTCTGAATCTCATCTGATCTACATTCCTTGTGCGTGAACACAAAATTCATTATGCCTGAACAAAAAACTTATCAAATCTTTAATCTGGAGATCAATACCGTTCCCGAGCCGGATCTGCACGCAATAGTGTGCGGAGTAGCTTCTATAATTCTTTCCTTCTAAATCTATACTCAATAAATTATACTAAACTTTTTACGTAGTAAACAGATCAACATAAGACGATATTTTTTCTTCAATCGGTTTTTTGCACTACCAGCACCAAGAACTTTATTATAATTAAGTTTCTTAATTCATCACAGTGCTTCAAAAACTATACTTAATAATCGAGTTTTTAATAGGTCTAAAAATCTAAAGAATATAATTATTGTTATTAGCTTCAATAAACAAATGTGCTAATTTGGCTAGGTTTATCTAGTCAAAATGATTCTGAAAAAGTATAATAAATGTGCAAAAGTTGTCTTTGTGTATTCTGACCAAATTTGAAAGATTTCTTCAAGAAATATATTTTTTAAAGTTTTTTAAAACATTATTTCTCTCTAGAAGCGAAAGAATGCGTTGTCGGTCTCTTCAATGCGGCTTCGAAACTTTCAACAGCACATAAAATAAAAGGCTTCGGCGTTTTTTTTTTTTTTCTATAATTCGCAGCATTTTCATTTGAACTTTGAAGGTTTTGCTAAATCACCCCCAACAAATCCTATGAGGATATTTTTTTCAAAAAAATTTTAGACCTTTTTTGGGACGCTGCCAAGTTCTTTGTTATTTCAGGTTCCCGTAAATTTTTTTTGTGTTTTTTAAGCGAAGAAGGCCTAATATGCAAAGAAAAAATTTAAACCGTTTACTTATAGCGAATTGGTTTATCCTGCACTGGTTTGCTCCAAGAGCGGTTTAATAGAAAAAAAGAGTTCAAAGAAATCCTGTCAGAGTAAGTAACCGCAATCGAAAATACAGTAAAAAATACTTTTTTATGAGTATAATAGATTATTATAATAACTATCACGTAGAATTCATTATAATTATACGGATAGGGTTCAGAGTTGTTATCAAAACGAGAAACAGGCCTATAAACGTTGTTCTAGAATAATCTTCATTATATTTGAAGAAATTTTGCACAGTTTTACATTTCAAAATGTTTGGAATCGCAAGCCGAAAATTGATGTGCTTGCAAAAATTAAAGATAGCTTATTGTATCGCAATAGTAATCGAGACGCGTCGCTCACCTTCGTCTTTACAGCGATCTGTAAACGGCAAGATCGAAGATAACGTTAAAGTAGCTACAAAAACGGTAAAAACACTTAAATGCACACACACTGACATATGTCTCACCTGCCTATTCTACGAGTAAACAGCCGTTGTGAGAAAAAGCATGCATTTCCTATAAGCAGTTAACATGTTTAGACCGCGGACCCTTTATTTGTAAATTATCTTCTAATCATTTTAGATTATAATTTCCATACTTCATTTTTAATACTAATAGGTGTACAATTATTTATAAATTCGAGCAAGTTGCTCATACATTTTCTATTGAATTGGGTTACAGATACTATAGAACTTAAATAACAAAATATGTGACAGAATTGAAGAAACTGCTGTGTGTTCTTTAAAAGGATTTGGTCTGCCAACAAACTTGTCATTTATTGCATCTAAAAACTGGATACATATGGTTGAATCCCTGATACAATCCATTAGGTAGAGATCCGGTGAGTGGTCTTCCAATTAATCAATGTAATTAATTTTGCGTTAATATAACCAATAATACAGTCCACACTTAAACTAATTAATGCTTAGGAAATACGCATCATCGAACATGTGTAATGTTCGTATGATCAATTACATTAAAAATTGCTTCAAGGGTAAAATGACGCTCGAATGAAAGTCATTGAAGTGTCGGAAGCTCAAAAAATAGAAGAAAAATGAAAATATGATTATGCTTTTAATAATTTTTTGAAAACCGAATGGCTTGTACAAAACCTAAAGTTTTATTCGGAATGTTTTGTTTTTCCTTTCGAGATAAATTCCGGCTGACAAGAGTAGTTTTACTATACAACAAATATTTTGTCTGTCCCCTTTTTTTGTCGAATTTCATTCTCGATTCTTGCAGGACAACTTTCGTCTGTCAGATAACCTTCAAGCGAAACCCTAAATATGTATCATAGAAAAAAATGCGAACATAGTTCGAATATGAAATATTTTAGATAGGAGAGGTATTATATCCACTTCGTAAATAAAATTCACAGGCTGTCGTCAGCTTATGAAACTAGCTTAGTTGCAGTTTATTTAATGGCATGTGCATATTGAT
>NC_046658.1:49229011-49246062 GCF_010883055.1 Belonocnema kinseyi | reverse complement strand
TTAAAAAAAGAAGGTTTTTTCATGAAAATGTTATTGGTGGAATCTTTCCAGGATGTGTAAAATGCGAGGTAAAATGTCTGCACGCGTCACCTTCGGAAATGTACCTGAAACGTTCCGAAGGTGTTCGCGGAACGTTCCAGTAATGTCCCGCGCTATTAGCGTATATGATCTTGAATCGTAATAAAATAAAAATTCAAAGGGAGTTACATACATCTCGACCTTGTTGTCGTATTTTTGAGAGTGAAAGATTACAATACTGTTTGGAAACACATTTTGGGGTCCTTCTATGCAATTCTTTTTACATACATTGAACTTTTTTTTTTTTCAAAAAAAATCCTCCTTGGATCCACAATGTGTTTGAGTCTTTTTGTTTTAAAATAATGTTTTGCACAGATTGCCTTGTTACTATTGTGTCTATAATTTACTTCTTAAAAACTGTTTTCGTATGTTTGTATGTTCGCTCGATTTCATTTGAAAAATAAGATTACGCAGATAAAAAAGAGGAAAATTAAGAGAAAGATGTTGTTTTAATTTTCATAAGTATTCACATAATGAAAGATTGTAATAAATATTTCGAAAAAGAAATCTTGTTGACAGCTAATGAAAAACATAATAATAAACTTATGTATCTCGTAAAAAACAATTTCACATAGACTAGCAAATTTTATAATTATCACAATCAAATTCATACGATTTTAGAATATTCCCAAGATTGTTAATCCATACAATATGAAGCTGACTGGAAGAGACCATCCTACACTAGGTAACCATTTATTTAAAATACAAATGTACGTAAAATAATTAATTTTATTTAACTAATAAGTAAAACATGATGCGTGGTAATACATTAAACTTATAATGGATAGTTTCTGATATCTGTGCTTATAAATTAATATCTACTGTAGGGCGATCGCTCCTACTTAATACTAATTTAATATATTAAATACTTTTTTTATTTTCTAAAATAGTTGGATACAAATTTATTTGTCGCGGTGGTAACGTGTACCGTACGTTGATATAGTAATTTAAAAAAAATGTTCTATAATTACCATATACATTATGTTTCTATAAAATAAATTGTATTCAAATTAGAAAAAGACTTAACAGCCTCCCCGCACCCCATATGAATCTTTTGTTTTATTTTTAACTACGATTTTAAGGTTCAAATTAAGTCATGCAATAAAAAATACATATATTATTTTGAAACATTAGTATAAATTCTGAAATCTTGAAGAAAAGCTGTTTAATAAGTTAAAATTAATTGTTTTACCTATATTTGTGCTTTTCATTAATGTATATCTATGTTTTTTAATAAGTAATCCAAACTAAAGAATTGGGTGTCAAGTAATTTGACGATTCTAGTCTCGATTGCGCAACATTAATTGCATGTGAATAGAGTAAAATAAAGGTTTTTAACGTAGAAATTAATTTTTCTTATCATATACAATGCTACGGGTATCCGAAAAACTTAACAGTTGAAAATTGCATTTCTTTAGCTAAAAATTCTGCAATTTTCAAAATTAGACAATTCATTTCATTAGCTCAATTTTTCATAACAGAACATCGCGGCAATACAGTGAAACTCTTTTATAGTGCTGATTTTGGGGCTGGCGGTGGGTGGGAACTAACTCATTTTAGCTCGCTCCGGTTTTGATTGTTTACCTTTAAGTGCTCGCCTGAGTGACAACGGTGGACCCCGCACACCACCTGTTACACCTACCTGCGGCGCGGCGTCAATTCTCGAAAGGGCTACAAAAGGGAGGGCAATTGAAGGGTTTTACTGTATAATTCAATATTTTAAACCTAACAATACTCGTCAACATTGTACTAAGTTATTTATCAGAGTTTCTGCAAATTCCTATTTGGAAATTCCCTTATATTTCTCTGACAGCTTTCCATTTTTTTTAGGTGTAAAAACAACCTTACAACGAGGAGATTGATAATGTTAATTGAAACAAATTTTCGTTTCTAAATTTATTTCAAACACATTCAATAACAGTGTTATAGAATTTAATAAGGGACCATCTAGTTTTTTAATCAAAATCGATGAAGTTTGAAAGAAACATGTAAGAATTAAATTTTTAACCAAGAAAAATGAAGTTTTCAACTACAGTAAACCTTCATTTACACGAACTCGGTTAACACAGAAATTGCATTCCCAGCAGGATTATATAGCGCCTTAGGGAGTTTTATTCGGTTAACACGAATTTCGTTTAGTACGAACTTCGAACAATTTTCGTGGTCTCATCGGTTCTTTTTTCACATAACACGAACACGTTTATGCAACATCTCGAAACTGTTCCGCAGGTATGTTCAGACTAATTTCTGTAGAAGGGTGAATCAGAATTCTGGAATCTCTACCCCAAAACCAATCATTTCAATATCCCAACTCGCATATAAAAAGGAAAATTTGTACAAGTGAATTTAAAACTCGTTGAACGACAGTCTCTAAGAGTAATGAGTCGCTAATGTTACTTGTACGCAGTAAGACAGGTCTTGTACATATCATATTTTTCAACGATTTTTTACTCCTTTAATGTTAACTTACAAAATATTTGCCTTGAAATGCTTGGATAGGGGGTTTGATATTCTTTTCGTGAATCAAAGTTTGGGGTTTCTCTTTTAAGAACTGTGAGGTTAAAACGTGGGATAATGTCCCTTCAGGATATCCAGTGATTCGAAGGAAGAACATCCTAGGTCTTTTCCAGGTTTTCCAGGTCAAGAAATCAAGTTTTTCCGGGTGACCTTCTTTTACATGAAATAAATAACAATTGTTATAGGTGTAAAAAATTAGCCAAATTATTTTTTATTGGCCAATAATTTGTTAAGAAAGCAGAATCATAAATAAATTCTTACTGTTTTGCGAACATTAGTCGTCTTTAAAATCCTTGAAATCGTTGTAGTCTTGAAATTTTTTGATGCCTCTATAATTTTCTGTAAATATTAAAAATCCTTAAAACTTGAAATCTTTGTGAAATTTTAAAAATGTTATTAAATCTTTGTAAAAGTTTCTTTAATCTTTGTATGTGAAATCTTTTGTGTTTGTTTAAAATCGTTGAAATCTTCTAAAAATGTTAAATATTTTTAAAGGTATGTCAAGTCTTTCATATTCGTTCAAAATCATTAAAATATTTGAAATTGTTTAAAATCTTTTAAATCTGGTGTTATGTATTCTTTTTGAAACCTTTAGAATTCTTGCATTTCTCTCAAATCTTTATGAAATTTGTATAAAAACTTTATAATATTTGTGAAATCTTTTGTATTCATTTGAAATCATTAACATATTTTTAACCTGTGTAAAATAATTTGAAATATGTGAAATCTGATTTCTACCCTTTAAAAAATTCTCAGGTAATGTTTTGTAATCTGGTATACACTCAAAAACCGAGTTATAAAACCGATTTTGTAATAAGTGAAAGATAAGTTATATCTTAACAAAAAACAAGCCTTTTGGTATAGTCGTGTATATAAAAGTTCCTTATATCATTTCGAGTATTTATTATTTATCCTTAATTCTCCTTTCCTTAATTGTTCTTTATGTTACCATCATTTCAGGTTAATTAAATAAATTATATTGTTTATTTAAAAAAAAAAACACACATTACTTTATAACACAGATATAAAAAAAGGCAGTACTTCAAGACTACATTTTGGTGAGATGGAAAAACTTTTGTTTCCATCTCACGAGTTCGTGCTAACGAGGGTTTACTGTAGTGACAAATCTTCGATGAAAAATGAATTCTCAAAGAAAATTTATATTTCCACCAAAAACATTTTTGAATTTACTTGAATACTTTACTAAAACAGACTAATTTTCAAACCAAGAACAGAACTTTTCAACAAAAGAGGTAACTTTTTTCACCAAGATTTTTTATTCAATAATATTTCATAATATCCGTTTCTTATTTTCTAATTTATTAAAAAGTTCCTAGGGCTAAGGAAAACAAAAAACACAGAATAGTTACATTTTCAATCAAAGTAATAAATTCTCAACTAAAATTATGAATTCCCAACGAAAACATGAATTTTTTACCACAAGGGACAAGTTTTCAACGAAATTAATTAATTTTTAACTAAAAAAGATCGATTTTCAGAAAAAAAATCAAAGAGTTTTCAACAAAGTAATTAAATTGTCGACCAAAAGGAATTAATTTTAAACAAATATATAATGGATACATTATCAGCCATAGAATTGAAATTCAACAACATAATAGTATATTTTTCACCTGGGGGGAGAAGAGGAACATTTTCGAAGAGTGTATGTTTTCAGTACGAGCTGCAACTTACCATAAATGGTTTAAAATTGAATAAAAAAATGTCTATAATTTCCTATCATTTATGGTTATTTTACACGTAAATATTTACCCAAAATTCAATTTTAAACATTTTTATAAATTTCTGGAAGCTCATGTTTTTTCTTGTCATTTATGGTAAGGAAATATAAATGACCCAAAATTCAATTTAGTAATTTATATAAATTGCCGCAAAATTTTATTATGTGCTACCAAAATTTCCTTTGGTTTTACAGTGAGTTTGCTGATAGTAGTAAAATGCGAGCTCATATATGTATAACTTTGATTATTTACTTCTGACGTCACTTTTCAGTCCCTAGGGAGTAAAAAGTAGAGCTTTAGCTCCGCTTCATAAGCATGGAAAAGTGCTGAAATCATGCATATCATAAATATCAATTTTCAACAAAATAATTAAATTTTCCAATTTTTGAATGAAACGAATTTTTGACTAAAATGATGAATCTTCAAACAAAGAATTATTTTTAACTAAACAAATTGAATGTTCAACTGAAGATAAATTATTTTCAACAGAACATGGAATAGTTAAATTTTCCGTGAAAAAAGTTTTCAACTAAAATGAAGAATCATCGACAAAACATCATTCTTTCAGAAAGTGGTTTCAACTAACAATTCTCAACCCAGAAAGATGAATTCTCCTCGTAAAATGTAAAAGTTGATATTTCAGCCAAAAAAAGTTTTTATTTTAGAGAAGTATCACGTCCAGGAATTCGTAATTTTAGAATATTTTTGTGGAGACAATTTTGTTCAAGACAGTCGATTTACCAGACAAAAAAGCAACGAGCATTGACGACCTTCAGTGTTCAAAAATCGGTATAGCATTTAACTGTATTTCACCGAAAATGTATCTAGTATGATCTTCTGAACAGATAGTCGGATGTACGTGAGACGATGTTTCCCATCTCCGCAATGTCAAGATTGTGTTTATGTGTGGACAAACACCTAGAATTGAGAATTAACTTCGCACAATACCAAGGCGTCGCGGGCAAAGTCCGAAATAGTACGTTACTCCCGGTTTCGCCCGTGTTTATATTTATAAGGAATATCGTATTCCTAATATCTTTGTACGTATGCAATATCGCTACAGTGAGCCTCAACCAACTTCAGCGAAAGATACTGAAATTCAGAAGATATTTATTGAATTCTATTTTATGCTGCCATAGAAGTACATTTCAAACGAACGAAACCTGTACCAATACTAAATTTTAAATTTTTTTTTGTATGTTTTTAATTAGTTCAGCATTATTTAATTACAATGAGAGATGAAACTGTCATTAAAGAAACATTTCGTCAACTTTCTTTGTGATAAAAAGTTCTTTTTAAGATAAAAAAACAAAGGAAATTATACAGTTCTCATTTCAGAACATAATTTCATTAATACTTCAAACACAGCTTTTAGAGCAAACAGAAGCCTCTTATATATAAAATCTAAAAATTGAAAAAATTATAGATAAAAAAACGCTCCTGCGATTTTTCTAATTCAGGGTAGGGTAAGGAGGGGGGGGGGGGCAGTGCAAACCAGTTAACAGTCAATGATTTTTTTTAAGTTAATAAGATGTTGAATTGATCCATTTTTTTTCTCATTTCGAGTTCTACTATCATATTTCTATAAGTATTAATCACATGAAAAAAACAATAATTTGGGAATTTAATTATTTCTAACATGCTGTATTTCGTCGGCTTTTCCCCTCACCTAAGGGCAAAGCCGCCTGCAGCTTTATATGAAAAACAAAACATTTAAGGGCATGTGATACTTAGAAAATTGTCGATATTACCAGTTTTAAGTTCCCCCGGCTGTTTTCTAGAATAATAACTATTTTGTCTTAAAAATTTGGGAAATGATAGCGAACATGCTAACAACTGTCCCCACACACTTTTCTTGTAGCTTAATTCAAAAAAGTTTTAATTTAGCAAAATGTGGTTAATTTGCATAGCGCTTAGGAAATAGTATCGATTTTTTCAGTGTTAGATTCCGCCGGATTTTTTCCTAGGATAAGAAATATTTTGCCTTGAAAATCTGGGAAATGATAGCGAACATGCTAACGTACATCCTCATACACTTTTTGTGTGTTTTTTCATCCAAAAATTTTTGATATTGTTAACAACGTGGGTGTATATTTCGAGGTTATGTGTGTTACATTTCACCCGAGCGTTACTTCCAAACTACAAAATATTTTTGGCCGAAAACTTTGGACTTACAAATAAACATAGTAACTAATCTCCCGGAACTAACCTTGTTTGCAGGCAATCAAAAAAGTATATTTCATAAATAATTTCCAGATTATCAGAAAGGCAGAGATGAAAAACGACGTAACCTCAAAATAATGCATATGCATATAATTTTTATTTAGCACAATAAATTTTTTGTTATTATCCCTCAAAAAAGAGTCCGGGTACGTCCGTTATGATATTTTATAGCATCTCCGAATTCAGTTTTAAAAAATTTTAATTATTGTGGAAAAAAGCCGGGCGTAAGTATCACATGTCCTTAAACATAATAGTAATCTAAAAAAAACTTAACTTTTTAATAAAGTTCAAATAAAACTTTTAGATCTCAAAAAAAAACTAATAAAATTTTCTATATTAAAATTCATCAAAATGTAATCACCCAGGAAACAAAAATCTATTCACGTCTGTTTAATGGTTTTAGAAGTTTCTTGAATTTCGTATCTGTCACTAGAATTCCAAAATTGCCGCAAATTTGTTTTTTAAAGATTTTAATCGTTATAATTTTGGTGACTAACTTATATGCCGTAAGAGACTAATAACTGAAATAGCAAAAGGAATCTAGTATGCCTGCGCATGATTTCTTTTAATCTTTCGATAATTTATCAATTTAAAAAATCGTGTGAAATATGGCAGCTTAACCACAAAAAAGTCGGTCTCATTCAAAAAGAAGGAAACCGATTCAATATAACCTTGCATGAAATGGTCATTGCAGTACATGGCAGATTCGAAACTGCTTGAGAAAATGACCGATTCACATAATTGCAAACCGATTCTGTTTTAACTTTCTGAATCTGCAAATGACAGATACACAATTCACAGTCGTCTTTCCAATGAATTCTTTTTTCCTGGGCAGTTCACGAATTTCCTCAACAATTTCCTATTCTTTTTGCTTTTCCCATTGAATTCTCCATTTCTTTTCATTTAATTCTTACACTTCGCCTGATTTTGCCTTTTCCAGTTTTCTTTTTCAATTTTCAAATATAGAATTCGTTACAAACTACTAAATTATTGAGACTTTAAAATAGAGACGATTAAAAAATTTCCAGTCATTTATTCATAATTCCATGACTTTTCCAGTAATTTTTTTTTAATTCTATGACTTTTCCAGGTTTATTTACCACTTTTTCCCATTACTTTTCGAGGTCTTGTAGCAACCCTGTGATTGCATATAAAAAATATCCGAACACCAGAGAAGAAAATTCTAAAAAAAAATCCAGCAACATAATTTTTTAATAACCTTTCGCACTAAAGAAATATATTATAACCCTTCGTAGATTCAACAATTATAACTTCACAAAAAATGTCGAACTGTTTTGACACAATATTCACTTCTTAGCAATGTCAGAACAAATTTTTTTTAATACACATTTTACAATTTGACCGTAAGAATAATATTCCACAAAAAGAAACGTCTTGCAATATATTTTTTACGTTAAGTTGGTTGAGGCTCACTGTAACCGGTTCAGTATTTTTATCCGTCATCCATAAAATTGCATAACATATTGTTTCCCCCTCCCCTTACTCATGAATTAAGGCGAAAACAAATTGTTTGGACGCTCCCCGCCTATTTTACGTATTTTTTTTATATTTGAATCCATGTCTTGTTAAATACAATTTACTCGAGACGGCTGAATTACCAAATCATTAAAAGTAATTAAATTGAATTAATTTAAATAATTCATAGTTAAAACAAAACGCATGGATATTGAATTTTCCCACTTCCTTTCATATTATGTATTTAGGACTGCCCACTTTTGCGGAGTTTTCCATAGGACGAAAATTTAAATATTTTGTATAAATAAAAAATGTAAATAATACGAAACAAACGAACTCACCTGTATTCTATACACCTATATCTTATTTATAACATCAAAAAAAGCTTAATTTTTCAATATTAGTAAAAATGCATTGAACCGAAAAATAACTACAAATTTTCATCAAAATTTCGGTATATTTTTCCAAAATATTTATTACATAGAAACTGTGTATAAATACAAGAATGTCCATTTCGGCCAACTACAGAACATCTACCACCTGTAAACAGAAAAATGCTACATCAATTATACTTGAACTTCTTCCCTTCATTAAATTTTAAAAGGGGGGAATTTTTTCAGATAGAGCTAATAATGTGACATTCATGACAGATTCAGTTTTCAATTAATTCATCATATTTTTTGTTTTAGTTAAAATTATTCTTAAGTAGGGGTTTAAAAAAAGACAATTTACTTACCAATCCATTTTATGAACTTTTCCAAAACATCCAAGCGACTTTTCTGTAAGAAATAAAAAACAAAATTGATTTCTGTTCAACCTAAATAGAAATATAATATTTTCCATTTTTGATAATCAGTGGTAGTGACGAAACTATGTGTGCATCATCGTAATGTTTCAAAACACAAACTCATCATTTTAAATATTTATTTATTATTTTATCACTTCCATGAAAATGTATTGTTTACCTATTATGTTATTTCCACTTTGTATGCTTCAAATTATTGCGTTCATTCGCAGATAAGAGTATAGACCTTTTGCTTCTCATCCTTCTGAAACAAAAAAAAATAATTATGATTAAATGTAACATCAAAAAGTTTACACAGTCATCATAAAAAATGTCAATTTTCCGTTTGCTTAATTTAGACCAGTAACAAGTAACACTTCTGTCTGCCCTAAATGTGCCGCTTGGCAAAAACCGTCTTTTGTTTTTTGAAATTCTTCATACAATGAGCCACTTTCAAGTTAGAGCACTCACAGCAAGCTTCAAACAACTCTAAGTGAAAGATGTTTGAAGTTGCTGATTGTATACTCTTTTATGTTGCCATAAAAATACTTCTCGAACAAAAATTTTCAGCCAGCTGAATTTAACTAAAACCTGAGATAAGCCAACGATTAAAAAAATGTTTCAACAACTTTTGCTGAGATAAAAAGGTTTTTTCAATTATACAAGAAACCTCTGTAGATTGTACAGTTCTCATTTCGGTATGTCATAATAAGTTTTTACTTAGCTTATAAGTCTATTAAATTTAAAACCCAGAAAAAATAAGAATAAAAATAGGATTAAAAAACGCGTTCCCACAACCTTTTAAATTGCATATAAAAAATATCCGACCTGAGAAAATTACATAAAAAAGAACAAATAATGTAAGTTCAACGGTTATAATTTCACAAAAAATTATGAAGTACTTTGAATCTATGTTCTATATTTAATTTTTAAATATTCGCAAGTGAAAAAAATTTTCATTTAGGGGTTTTTTACCATAAAAATTTGTTATTTAAAGAAAATGCTCCCGCAATTATTTTATTTTGTTGCGCATACTATGTAAGAATAATATTCCGCATAAAACTTTTTGTAATGCTTTTCAGGTTAAAGTTGGTGAACAGCTATGTGCCATTTTCCATAAATAGTTCTCAAAAATTGCCACTTTTAAAATTTGCATTTGAACCAAAGTTTTATTTCGATTGAAAAATTTCTTTTTTCTTGTAATGTACAACAATGACTGCCGACGGGAAGATCAAAACTCATACGAAAGCGATTCGAGCAATGGAGATTCAAATTCAATTTTCATTGTATTTCATAAAAACATTGATTTTCAACTTCCCAAAAATAATTAAAAAATTTAGGATAATCGAAAAGGTAATCGAAAAAAGTCACAAACTTCGAATTCGAGATTTTTGAATTGCTACTATAAAGCCAAATGTTTTTGCAACTTTTTATGCACGTTGAGAATTCCGTCTAATAATGAAACCCGACAGGGGAAAGCTGACCCGTCTTAAGAGAAAACAGGATGGCCCTTTTAATTGAAGAAAAAAATTGCCGGTCATTTCCCGGTTCGCAGACATTTTTTCACGGTCAATAATATTAAAAATTTCGAACTCTAAAGCTAAACACTTGTCCATTTGAAGTAATAAAAAAAAACTTCAAATTAAATCACTCAAAATGTAACTCTTAAACTTTACACTTTTGAAATTGAAGTATAAGTGTTTTAATTTAAAAATGGTGTATTCCAATGCTGGATAATTTATTTTTAAACAATGGAAGGTACTAACAGTTTGCAATTAAACAGTTCTAAATAAAATCCAGATAAACTGCAAAATTTATAATTTATAAGTTTTATAAATTAACGAGTTCAATGATTCAGATTCAATTCTATATATATATATATATATCCACGTTATCATTTTCAATGCTCTATATTTAATTTTAAACAGATTGAACATCATGAAACAGCTTCAAAACTTTGTTTAAAAATGTTGAGAAATCTAAAAGTTCTTTTAAATTTATTCAAATTTATAACTATTCTGAGGTTTTTTTTAGAACCTCTAAATATCTTTTGAGATTAATGGAATTCTTCCTAAACTTTTTATAAAATCCAGAAAATTTAAAAAAAAATCTTAAAATCGGTCACATATTTTTTTAATAGTTTTGGAAGTCTTTTAAAATGTTTATGAATATTCTCTTAAAATAATTTTTAAAACTGAAAAATTATTTTCAATTTTCCTAGAAATCTGAAGAATAAAATGCACAATTCTTAAAAAAGTTCTATTTTTAATTTAAAAATATTTTATAAAGTTTCAACCGGACGTTTGCATTTTTTGAATGACTAAGACTTTCGAATTGAAACTGTTTAATTTATAACGTTAATCTCAATTTTTTTATTCAAACCAATTTCAAACGCTTTAAATTTTTAGTCTTCAAAGGCCGCATTTATAAATTCTTTCAATTAAAAATTAAAATCTAAAATGTAAATGTCTTAAAAAGCAATTTGTCTTTCTTTCGTAATTTGTTGGTGTAACAGATCCAGCGAGAACTGTGCAAATACGTCAATATTAGTGCAAATTCAATTTTTAAAACCGGGAGACGGTTCATTGTATGAATAATGTTAAGACATAAGACCTTTTTCCAATCAGCTTCCCAAATACGATTTTAAAAAGTCTTGAAGTCTAACGTCATTGTATAAAAATGCTTTTAAACAATCCCTATACCAGATTTTAAAAAAGTAGTACCATTGATATTCATAATCAGGGGGTTTTTTTACTAGCTACTGGAATAATGATTAATTTACTCATCATAGTTATCTTGAGAAGCTTCTTTAAGGTAATTAGTAAGTTACATAGCTTAATTAGCTTAAAAAATAAAAAATGCAATTTTAATTTGCGTGAAACAGAACACCACGACACAAAAGTAATTCGATTTACGGTTGGAATAACACTCACACAACATGCATGAACTCACATATGTTGATAATGGTCTTATCATAAAATGTACCATTAAAAAAATTGCTCTTAAAATTTGAAAACTGAATTTCAAAAAGGGACTTACCAAAATCTATTCGTGTTTTCCGTTGTCTTAAAGCATGGAACTGTATGCTTTGCAACTTCGCCCATTGATGTTTCAAAAGCTGCATTTTTGTCTACTGTAAAAAAGAAAAACTTACTTTAGGTCAAATTATCTACGGCCCTTCTTCAACTTCTAATGTTGGGAAAATCAGAGAGGAGCAAAAGACATATGCTAAAGTGTCAATATAATTCAGTTGTACTATGAAATCATGTCAATGGAATTATTGATATTATTTTATTTAACCAAGGGATTTCTGGTTCAAAATTGTGTTACAACACTTTTTGTTTATTATACTCCAGTTAATTTGGTATAAATTGTGGATCTGAGTTGTTGGCCCTCATCAGTGAATTTTATTAAATCTGCGAACAGTACATAAGATCTTGTAGGTATGCAGTTTTACAATTGAAAGCATTATTCTTTGATTATTATCTCAGATGTGAGATTATAAAAAGTACTTAAATTTAAATTGTATGAATAACATTCAGTACATATTTATTTAAAATCAAAGATGTAAAAATAAAATAAAAATGTAATGCATTGTAAAGGATCTCATTAAGTTGCCTTAAGAGGGAAAAAATTAATTTCCATAGGGCATAGACCATTAAAATAATGATGTAACTAAAAAATGTTAAAAGTATCAGATTTTTACACATGTTCACGAATTGTTCAGTTACAATGTTTGAATTTATTTAAACACTTATTAAAATGTAAATTTATTTTTCACTATATTAAAATTTTTCAAATGATTTTACTTTTAAAATTGAAGATGAAAACTTTTTTTGAAACAAAATTTGTATACGAGAGATCCAAGGAAAAATTATTTTTATTAATAATTCTTTAAACGCAATGTTTCTTGACAATTGGTATTCTTATTAACAAAATAAAAAAAAATTTTCATGCCTTTTTCGTCGATATGGAAAGCAACATTTATTGCAAATATAGTTGCCTATTATTCCTCTGCTACAAACAATTGGGTTGGTTATTTTTGACAGATTGTTTGAAAAATAAATTTAAAAAAAAAACGAAATTTAATTTAAAATATAATATTGAATTACATATGAGTTATTCAAAAAATAATTTATAAAGATTTTTAGATTGCCATACTTTCAAAATAAAATATTGGCGACAAAACTTTTTCTACTAGATTAGTATCGTTTCCAGAATACTGCAAGGTTTAACAATAGTTATTAATAAAATAAAATTAGGTAATTTTTATAATTTAACACATGAGTTATGAATCAAAGAATGATGCTTCCAATTGTAAAACTGCGTCCCTTCAAGCTATGATGTACTTTTCGGATATGTAATAATTAGTTGATTAGTTTCAATTCACCTGACCCTAAAGCCAACAACTTACATCAACGAATTCTACATTTATTTTTGAGGGTCAATACGACCCCCCCCCCCAGAAATTTTTCCAATTAATATTGCCAAATAACTCACATCATTTATTTCCAGAGTTCGGATTGTCTCCTTATAATCTGTAAAAAAAAACCGCTATAATTACCCACATAAAAACTTCAGAAAATTTTGAAATATAATTTCTTAATTCAGATAGGAGCGAAAGACATATGCTAAAGTGTCTTCAACATAATTCAGTTGAACTATGAAATCATCATTTAAATGGAAACAATTGCTGTTTTGAAAATTTCAGGATATTAATTTGTAATTTCAGATTGGGTGGTGAAAATCCAAAATGCCCGGATTATGAGCACCGAACATTAATATGGATTGCATGGGGCGATATTTTCTATTTTTATTAACTTTGAATCAAGTATTTTTTTACTGCAAGTGCATTTGGATATTATTTATTATTCTAAATCAATTAAATTAACTAATAAAATAGCTTCTAACTATTATTAAGATAATAATTTCGTCCAATGCAACTGTAATTATTGAAAATATCTTAATTTTATATTTTTTATTTAGTAATTATAATAAACGCACCTGATGTAATAATCCGACCTCTCAAATTTTCGACACCATCGCTCCTATATTTAAATTCTGAATTAAATTTCAGAAGTAACATCTACTGTAAATCTGTAACAAAAAGTCACCTTATAATTCCGAACTTAAAACAAAAACAATTTTCTAAACTTTTTTCTTGAATTCAGATAGGAGCGAAAGACATATGCTGAAGTGTCTTCAATATACTTCAGTTGAACTATGAAATCATCATAATGAACATTTAAATGTGAAACAAATGCAAACTGAAAAATATATAATCTCAAAACGAAACTTACGTGTGCATGGTTTCTTCAATTTCACTTGAATTTAAATTCTCCATACATCGAAGTTTCCTTTCAAATTTACTGCGCGCTTTTAAGCGCTGAACTGGTTATAGTTCCAAATCAACTGGATTTTAATTCTATTACTTCTTCAATGGAAAAGTAGTAACTTCTGAAAAAAATGAAATTGGTCCTTAATTTAATTGTCCTCAGTTTACTAATTATATAGTTAAAAAAACAGTAAAAATCAGATAGGAGCGAAAGACATATGCTAAAGTGTCTTCAATATAATTCAGCTGAACTATGAATTCATCATGATAAATATTTAAATGTGAAAAAAAACTCATGATCCCTAAAGAAACTTACATTTTCATGGTTTCTTGAATTTTGCTTGGACAAAAATTCTCGGTACGTCGATGTTTTCTTTGAAATTTACTGTCCGTCTTTGAATATATGAACAGGTTACAGTTTCAAATCCACTGGATGTAAAGATTTCTTTTACCTCTTCAATGGAAAAGTAGTAGCTTCTGGAAAAAAAAAACGGAACCTTAATTTAATTGTCCTCAGTTCACTAATAATATAGTTTGAAAAAAAGACAGTAAAAATCAGATAGGAGCGAAAGACATAAGCTACAGTGTCTTCAATATAATTCAGTTGAACTATGAAATCATCATGTGCAAGGATTAAAAAATATTGTAATTAAAAAAAAAAATAAAATTAACATTTGTAAGCACCTCGTACCATCTTGACGCATGTAAAAATTTTCTGCAATTTTATGACCTGCCTTGAATCTAAGCTGTGCCATATCGTACAATCCATAATCTCTAAAAAGCACCATACCTCCGCTGCTTAATTTTTCGTACAGATTTTCCGCTACACTGTAACGAAACATGATTAATTATTTAATTTTCAGAAAACGAAGGGTAAAACTATAATTGATATACAATACTTACCGCTTGAATTTCTCTGGATGAACTGCTGATAAGATAAATATCAGGGTTGCAATATCAACAGGAATATCGATATTGGGAAAACAATTTTCCACCGTAACATCGGTTTGAAAAGCTTCTATCTTTTCTGCGTCATAAAGTTTGTGACTCTGAAAGTAAAGGGAATATTGAGAATCTGCTCTTTTGTCTTTTAGCGTATCAAAAGGACGAAAGGAAAGACCTTAACAAAATTTTAATTATAAGTTTAAAAAATTTTTAAATATTTTTTCCAAAAAAGTCATTATTTTCTCTATTGCAGAATTACATACAAAGAAAATTGCGAGGGAAAAAGGATTAGCTCGAACGGAAATTATTTTGTTATATTCTCATCCATGAGCGTATAATGTAATCATCCAAATTTTCGATCTCTGGGTTTTAATGTAACTTTACGTTTCGGCACTCACAGAGTCCGAAAATCATAGAATTTTTTCGGTGTCTGTAGATATGATTACCTGAATGTTGTAGCCACGCTAACTTTTGAAGGATTTGTCCAATCGAGTCAGGCTTCAATACACTTTTTAAGGATCCCAAAATTTAAGTTAAATTGAGTAAGCTAATATTTCCAAACTTGCAAATGTTCCAAATAAAATTTTGAATTTCGATGAAAATTAAAGTTATATACTTTTGAAAATTTTGAGAATGTTCAAAAAAATAGAAAAACATTTTTCTGATAGTTTAGACAATTTAATTTAAATTCTTCACTAGATATCAAATATAGTTAGAAACTATCTCAATTGAATTTATCGAATAGACCAAAGTTAGAAAAGTTTGAGAATTGTTTTTTAAATTACTTTTAGAAATTTTTGTTAAATTTTCTCGCATACGACAAAAAGACTTACAAAATACACTAATGACATTTTTAATTTGAATGAAGATTAAAACATATATATGCTTTTCAACATTTTAAAAATGTTGAAAAAGAATTAATACAAATATCTACGAGATACATGTTTCGTAATGAGAATGTACTCGTCAAAGCCGCACGTGCGCTGAGAACCTTCTTTAATTTTTTTTTAAATTTTATTTCCAATTTATGGCTCTAACACAGTTTTCGATTTGAGTTACGTATACTATTTGTATTTAAAAAATGTTTAATTAAGTTTAAGGGCATGTGATACTTGCAGTTTCCCCGGCTTTTTTCCACAAAAATGAAAATTGGTAAAAACTGAATTCGGAGATGCTATAAAATATCATAACAGACGTCCCCGGAGTCTTTTTTGAGGAATAACAAAAAAATTTATTGTGCTAAATAGAAATTTTATGCATATACATTATTTTGAGGTTACGTCATTTTTCATACCTGCCTTTCCATTTGGGGACGTCCGTTAGCATGTTCGCTATCACTTCCCAAATTTTTAAGGGCATGTAATACTTAGAAAATTGTCGATTTTACCAGTTTTAGGTTCCCCCGACTTTTTTCTAGAATAATAAATATTTTGTCTTAAAATTTTGGGAAATGATAGCGAACATGCTAACGGACGTCCCCACACACTTTTTTTGTGTTTTTCAATCAAAAATTTTTTGATATTGCTAACAACGTGCGTGTATATTTCGAGGTTATGCGTATTACAATTCACCCGAGCGTTACTTCCAAACTACACAATATTTTTGGCCGAAAACTTTGGACTTACAAATAAACATAGTAACTAATCTCCCGGAACTAACTTTGTTTGCAGGCAATGAAAAAGTTTATTTCATAAATAATTTTCAGATTATCGGAAAGGCAGAGATGAAAAACGACGTAACCTGAAAATAATGCATATGCATAAAATTTTTATTTAACACAATAATTTTTGTTGTTATTATCCCTAAAAAAAAATCCGGGGACGTCCGTTATGATATTTTATAGCATCTCCATATTCGGTTTTAAAAAATTTTCATTTTTGTGGAAAAAAAGTCGGGGGAACCTGAAACTGGTAAAATCTACAATTTTCTAAGTATCACATGCCCTTAATTTTAC
>NC_046658.1:49207349-49228911 GCF_010883055.1 Belonocnema kinseyi | reverse complement strand
TTTTTATTTGATGAAGGTCGATTTCAGTGTAATTCTACATTTTTATAAGTTTAAATTAACTGTTTGCTTATTTATTTTATTTTTAATTTCTTAAAATAAGGCAAGACTTCATATAAAATGATCGATAAAAATACATTTGAAAGTACTATATTAATATGTAAACTGTAAGAAGACTGTTATTGTCAACCGGTATAATGTTTCGGAGGGAAACAGGTTCAAGGACTTTCAGACCAATAATGTCAATAAAATTACAATTTTTTGTATTCTAGGTCCAATTGTTTAATAAATAACAAATAATTTTTAGAGATGAACCGATTATTAAGCCCTAAATTTGTATTTAAAAAAATTAAAAATAAAGAAAAATCATTTTCGAACCTAAAACGGCCTAAAGGAACCTCCAAAATAATCTTATTTAAATGAAAGAAAATTTATGGCAGTTTTTTCACTCAAAGAATTCAAATTTTATACTTTTGGAGCGCCTCCTAATGTGCTTAACAAAAAAATTATGGAATGGAATTTTATTAGTTTCTCACTCAATATAGGATTTAAAAACGAAGGACAGAAACACTATTCTCATGGATTTTTTAATTCTTAGTGAGTGTTCAAGCAGGTTTTCTAATTGAATTAACATTCAAAAATTGCATTTTGCGGAAAAATTATTCAAGAAAATATTTTATTCCTCTGTATACACACATCTATTTAAAAAAAGAGTACCGCTTGGTATTTAATAAATGCTTTCGCCCGTACTAAGCCTACGCGAAGTTTCAAATTTAAATTATTTAAAATTGTATAGTTAAAATAAGAAATCCTTGTCACACTTGACAGACTATGAATGCAAAACATTCAAAATTATCTCTTCTTTATAATCATTTAAATGAAACTTTATATATTAGATAATTTCAAATGAACACAGTTTAAAATCACAAATGATTAATTACTCTCAACGTGAATCGATCTTTGAAAGTTCTTCATTCGTAAATTTGGACACTTCAAGTTGTAATCTAATTTTTGTATAAAATTTGCTTTTTTGACCAATCAAATTCAAACGCTTAAAAATTGGAAACCATTAGTTTATCGACATTAACAATTACAGTAATTCATAATACTTAAATTAATCCTATAAAAGTTGAATATTGCAATGAGTTGGGACATGCAGTTTTAAATGGTTATACAAGATTTAATATTAGATAAAAGATGTTATATTTTTCTCTTCGTCAAATTTCTAATAAAACTAAGTCCTTCGCATAGGTTCATTTTTAGCATATGCCGTAGGTTTCTGAGGTTAGAGCTAGAGTCCAGCAACCTTAAGCCAAATGTTTGTTAAATGAAACCATTTTTCTGTGCACACATTACTATTTTTGATTTATGGAAAACTCTATAAGGTTTAATATAAGTAGTACGTAAAATTTTATATTTCTATTTTACAACATAACCTCACTTACCTTAACAAACTCGACTGCTCTTGGTGAGAGATCGCATGCGAATATCTTATTGAACGTAATCCCGTCTTCGAGAAGAGGATAAATGAAATTACCGACCCCGCACCCGACTTCTAAAAGAACACGCTCCTGAGCGCTTCCTAACCTCAATAATTCCTCAAACTCGCGAGTCGTCCAATGTCGATCTTTGAAAAATCGCGTATCATTTCTTTTATAAAATAAATCCCAATGCTTTTGCGCGTCCCTCTCTAATTGATTTGCTTTAAATTCAGATACCAAACGTGAATTTTGAACACGCATTTTTTCAATTTCTTCCGGAGTGAGATGCTTCTCCACGTGGCTTGCAAGCAGTTCAGTATCGTCGGATAAACTTTCCATATTTATTGAATTTCACCAATTTTATCGGAAAGCCAGTGAATAATCCATTGTTTAAAAACGAGGGTTTGATAAAATGTTAGACAAATTATAAAATACGGACACTCAATTACTCTTTTTTAAACAAAACCTTCACACGCACAAGATACCAGGGCGACCCAAAGAGGAAATGAACGAGTGAACGAGATTCGAGAAAGTGAAGAAACGTCGTCTTAGTAGAAAGGCCATAAGATGGCACTAGTGTATCGGCATTCTTATTGGTTGTCATAGCCATTGCACTTTTAGCGGGTTAATTTTAAAATATACAAACTCAATAACTGAAACCAATTACAGACAAATTAGGTGCGTAACAAGCCAGGGTGGGGGAGGACTAAAGTTACATATACTTAGGGATCGTCCACAAATTACGTGAAACGTTTTTCTTTTGTTTGAATAAAGACGAGCATAAAATTGCTGTTAAGTTGAGAAGAACACAACGATAAAAACAAAAGAAAAACGTTCTACGTAATTTGTGGACGATCCCTTACTATAGAAAAAGCATCGAGTAGGTTGAGGGGGTAAGAATTACAGGAAAATGTCTTACGTAATACTTAAACCAATATATAAATCAAGTTCACAAGAATCATTGATCTCAAATGGAGATTTTGGTTGTACTAATCGAAAAAATTTTAATAATATTTCTCTATGTATATTATTATAATCGTTTTTACATAATACACAGATCAGATATTAGATTTGTGTATAATTTGACCCCCCCCCCTCCCCCGCTTTTGTCAAATGTCCATGTTTTGAGATCCTCTGAATTCGAAAAACATGTTTTTACGAATGCGCCTGTCTGTATGTCTGTGCGCCTGCGCCTTGATGTGCTTGCCTGTAGAGTTTAGTTTGTCAGCTTGCTAACTGTTGAAAAACAATGACAGATTTGATTAACTTTTGAAAAGGTAACTGACGGTATTATGGACCGGTTTTCAGAGTAAAGAAAAAAATTTCGTCGATCACAAATGCTTGAGTAAACTACTCAAAATAAGGAAGTATATTTTGATAGACCAAAAAATCTCTAGCATAAAAAACAAGTCGCAAAATGTTTATTCGCAATAACTCAATAAAAATAATACGGAAAATATAAAGGCATAGCATGTCCCTATGATTGAACACCCTTTCCCCACCATGCCTCTGTGTTCCACAGGAAATGTCCCCTGTTTGGAAAGGGTACCTGTCATGCTGTGAAGTCTGGATCCAAATGTAAATATGTATTGAAAGCATTATTCAATATCAAATACTTATGTATTTATTAAACTAACATGAACATTACGAAAATATAACAGACTCAATATTTATTTATAAAACCAAACGTTCAAAAATTAAATCAAATTGTGTAAATATATATTCAATTTAAAAAAATGATAATTTTCAAAGAAGAAAGAAATTTCCTTTTAGTCTAACATTGAAAAGATAAATATCAATAACTAAATATCAGAGTAAGTGCAGCTTTTTCCAGTTTTTCCACAAAAATTCATTTTTTGATGTTACTAAATATGCATCTTTTTAGCTTAAAGATTTAAAAATTTGGTAAAATGAAACTTTTTGGTTGAAAATTAACTTTTTTGCTGGAAGTCCATAATTTTCGTTCGCAATTTACCTTCTTGATTGCAAATCTATATCATTTTTGATTGAAAGTTAATTTTTTTAATTTAAAGTTTAATTTTCCGATTTTTAGTTATATATTTATCTTTTGAAGTTTAAAATTCTACTACATAATTGAGAATTCATCATTTTTAATTAAAAAGTTAAGTACTGGGTTGGAAATTTATATATTTCGTTGGTAATTTAGATTTTTTCTAAAAAATTATTCTTCTTGGTGAAAAAATAAACTTCTCGACTGAAAAAGTAACTCTTTTATTTCGTGTTACAGATTGACCTATTCTGCTTTTAAAATGTTAAAATTTGTTAAACTTTCTTCAAATTCTTTCTCAAAAAATCATTTTTTGTGTTGAATATTTATTGATCTATTTAAAAATTTAAATATTTGCTCGCAAATTAAATTCGGTTGAAAGGTCCTCTGTTTTTAGAGAATTCAACCTTTCGGATCGAAAATTCAATAATTTAGTAGAATATTCATAATTTTCGTTCAAAATTGAACAGCTATGGTGCAAAGTTAAGCTTTTTTGTTGAAAATTAAGCTATTCTTTTGCAAATTTTTGTTGTTGTTGTTTTTGTTTATAATTAATATTTTTATCAGAAAATTCAACTATTCAGTTATTAGTTCAAAAAACTATTTGGTTAAAAACATACTTCTTCTGTTAAAAATGTGTCTTATTTGGTAAAAAATTGATCTTCTTGGTAAAAAAAATTTCTACATATTAACCACATTTTTTCGCATAGGGTGCATACTTTATTCAATTATGAAAAACCAGAGAATGAAAATACATATGTTTCAATGCCAGTGCAATGCATTTTATACTTTATTTTGCAACATCTGAATAAGCAATTCCAGGTTGAGGTACATAAATAAATGTAATATACGTTTGATATAATAGTGTTGAACGGAATGTAGAAAAGTTCAATTTTGGACAAAATGAAGTGCGAAGCGCGAGACACAGGATGATAATGTGTTCGTTAAAGCCGAAGGAGCTTTAACTAAAGAAAATTCACAATCACCAAATCACAGTTGTCGATGCTTTAAAGTTGAATTTTACAAATTTGTATATTATCGAGCGCTAAGCGCGAGAACCGACAGTGGCACGCCCTAGGCGCGCTGAAACTTGCGATATTAGGATATTAGTTCATGGACAACAAAAAAGTCTTCTTATTTTTTTTCTGTACAAATTCTTGAAACCAGTGTAAATAGGAGAATAATTTTTTCGTGTACTTAAAAAGTTCCAATTTAACAAATTTAGTGCACAAAAATTGCAAAGGAACAGGAATCGAAATTCGAAATGTAGCGAATTTTGAACATTTTCATTTTGGTCTTTCATATTTAAAGAATTTCTTCTAGTGTATTGAAATGCTAAAAAAATCCCACACAAGCTTCGTAAAATATTCAGATTACTAGTTGTAAACATAATTTCATTGACATATAGTTGTGCCAAAAACCAGGCTTATAGAAGAAAACAAAATTCTATGATTTTAGAAATTGAAACGATATTACGCGTAATATTCTATGATTGAAGAAACGTGATTTTGTTATGGAGAACGATTAAAACTCACGAAAAATAATTATTTTTCCAAAAACTTTTTGGAATTGAAGTCCTCTTTACTCTTGTTTCTTACTAATTTTCTAGAGATAACTGAGTTTCATTACACAAAAATTTAATTTTGAAATTTCAAACAGCAGTGTTGTAGAGAATATTATTTTAAATCTCAAAATAATGAAAAAACTATTTTTTTCAGAGGTGTAATTTTCGGCACAACCACACTGAACATCAAAATCAAAATACCTCAATTGTGCTGCATTTCAAATTTCAATTCTTGGGTTTTAGCGATTTTTTTCTAGTGCATTTTTGTCACTGAAAAGTCTTCATGTGCTCAAAAAATTCTTCTCCTATTTATGAAACTGAATGATAAAAATCCACAAAAATTGAAAAGACTTTCTTGATATTTAAAAATGAAAAAAAATTGAATCTCAAGAAATTAGGAAAACTCTACAAACCATAAATTTTGCAACATTTTTTTCGACCGCGGGATACCAAGCTACATATAAATTGATTCTAAATAAATGATGCTTTCGTAGGATTTTTGAATCCTTTATTTTCTTTTTATTTGGCAAGATCAAAAATTGTCGCGTCTCTCTTCTATGCAGATACGAGGTAAAAGACATGATTCTTGTAAACTTGTTCAATTTTTAGAAAACCCAAAATCAAATTACTTATTATAAAGAGGTTTGCAACTTTTCGGCTTATTCTCAAAGAAAAACTGAATTTTTTTATAAAAATCGTAGAAGCAGAAGTTAGATAGACAATTTAAAAAACAAAGCAATATTAAATGTATTCAGCGCTAATGGCAGTGAAACGCGCCTTTCGATTAGTCACATGTTTCCATTGTGGTTACTCATTAATAAGTCTTGAGGATAACAATATTGAATATCAAGCGTCTAATATAAAAGAACCTTTCATTTATATTCATGTTACTTCTTTAATTTGCATATACATTTCAATTGTTTAGGAACATATTTCGAAACTTTTACCATCAAATGAAGTATTTATTTTTTTAAACGCTATTCTCCCAAATCATATGGCTTATAGAAAGTTCGATCTATCTTTGCATACATTTTCAAATAGTTTTTTTTCGACAAGAGTTTATGAATAATTGTATGCATTCAAAATTGGATGATTGGATACGTATTTCGTAAAATTGGCATACGCCACGGCAATACTTCCAACTTTAATTAATTCTGTTTATTGTCTGAGTATTGAATTTAAAATAAACGAAAATGAAAATTCTGAAATTATAAAGTGAGGAAAATAAGTTTGTATGTAAATATTTCGTTACGAATGTGTTAAGTTAAACTCAGAAATGCCGATAAGCATTATGCTTCGCATTTTGGGCACGTTTTACAAAAAAATATTTTTGGAACGTATGTACATATACGTTCAATGAAGGCGCACAATGACACAGTCCTGAAAGAGGTTGGACGTGATCATGATCACAATGTTAAGAGCGCCATATAGTAAACGGTACATATCACGTATATACGCCTTCGGAACAGTGTCAGACATAAAATATCTATTTTCGACTTTGCGTGACTCACATTTAATATTTAAGTACTTCCTTATTCTCCTTAATATATTCAAACAAATATTTACGAATGCAGCAGATAATTCAAGAGACAAATCTTTAAAGACTAAAATTAAAGTTTTTAATGCAACTTTTCAGGTATAGAATTTAATATAAAAGAAATTCAGCATGAATTCTTTAGAAAATCAACAGCTTTTATTAATTCAGATCAATTCTACTTGAATAAAAAAATCTAATGATAAATTAAGTTAAATTAGACGAGGATTATTTGCATACCGTTCCGTTAAATGATGGTATAAAGAATTTCTAATAGATTAATTTTTATAAAATTTTAGTTTTACAAAAATAATTTATGATATGAACATTTTCCTATAAGAAGTTAAAAATTATTATTTTCGGATTTGAATGGGGAATAAGACTGGCACTTATAGTGACTCTATTAGGTGTATACTCATTTCAAGAAAGTAACCGGAAGTAGGTACATTCCATATTCGAAGAAAAAACACTTGTGCTCATGGCACTCATAAATTTTAAGTTAGTTTTTCTCGAAAAACGATTTTTCGAAGTTTCGACATCAAAAATACCCTGGAGACTCGCTGTTTAACTTAAGTGGTAATTCTAGTAAACGTCCCCGAAAAAAAGCTATTTTGGTGACTTTTGTATGAGATTATTGAAAAATATATTGAAAAGCAGGGAGGCCCAGCTTGTTGAAAGACTTTCCAAACTGGACCATCTTAAACAGAAAAATAAAAAAATTGTAGATTAAGTTTGACAATGGCTATGTCCCCCGAGGGGCTATTCACTCTAACGTCAAACGTTAACATACAGCGTAGTGAGTCAGCAAAGATGAGCGTAGCGTCATGCGAAGTCAGTGCCGAGTCAGTACGAAGTCAATGCCGCATCAGTACAAAGTCAGAACAAAGCCAACGAGTTTAAAATCAAGTGGTATGAAAATAATTGAAATGGACGTCACGCTGCAATGTACAGTACGCGCCAAGTCAAACTGAGTCATGGAGGCAGGACGAAGTCAGAACGAAGTCGACAGTCATCGCTTGAATTAATCGAAGTCAGCAACTAACGAATTCAAAAACTAAAGTCAAACGAAGTCATGAAAGTACGACTGAAGTCGTACGACATTGTTAAAATGACATTACAATGGCTTCAGCGGACTTCGAAGTGAATATCCCCTCCATGTCCCCTGTACATGTTTTAACATACGTTTAAAAATTACAAAATGGTGTAAAAAATCGTGTTTTTTTACACTGTTTTTGGTAGAAAAATAGAGTAAAAATCTAAATTTTATAATAAATCTTATAGGGGACATATCCATTGTCATCTTTTATCCAAAACTTTTGGATTTTTCTGTTTCCGATGGTCCAGTTCCGAGATTTTTTTAACAAGCCAGAACCTATCTACTTTTCGAGATGTTGCGTGTGACTGACGGTTTTGTGTATAAAAAGTGTATAAAATGAATAAACAATTTTTTAAATGTATTTCAAGAGTGCATTTATTAACCCTAACTAATCCTGCATCAATATCTTTATAAATAATCCCATGAAAAATCAACAAAGTTAGCTTTTTTTCGGGGGTATAGTTTCTAGAATGACCACTTGATGGTTTTATTTTGGACCGAAAATTTATCCGACTACATGCCCCAATACTCAACTCCATAACGGCCATAAGGGCCTTTTCATGCTACTTTGTTTGCGTTTACTATTAATATCTGGACGATTGCCCAAAATTAGAGCATTTTAGCCAATTAGATTCTCCGATCGGATTTCCCGTTCTGGCCCTGATCGGTGGAACTCTGTGGCCCATACCTGGGCCCGACCGGGCCAGACCGATTTCCTACTGAAACGCCATCTCCATGCGCTCGCAGAACTAGTGCTGCTTGATTTTTGCTGAGAGTGCATTGAAATTTGTATACAAACTACTCGTTTATAATATTCTAGCAATTATTAAAAATGCATAAGGAGAGTAAGCCACGTGTTCGGAGACACCAAACATCAGTCAGTAGTCTTCGAAACCTGTGCGAGGAAGATGAGAGTAAGTAACTACACTCTGCTGGCTCATTGAAACCTAACCTCAAATAAATTAATAATTAAATTGTTTCAGGTAAAATTAGTATATTTACCATTAGATGAGTCAAATATTATTATATGATGAAATTGATCAAGTTCTTTTGTTTTCAATTATTATTAAAGAACTTAAGGTTTTTCGATTTAATGTAGGGTTAAAATGATCAAATCTATTGACCAGAAAGGAATTGCAGTATGCACAAAATTGAAATGTTTTTAGGTTACAAGAATAAAATATGTGATACAATCGATTATGTTACTGAAACTTTGATTCTGCATTAATAATAAATTCATTACAGAAATATATTAGGGACAAACTTTCATAACATATATTTCAGAATCAAGTACTTCAATCAAAATGCAAAATGCCAATTGTGTATGAATTCCAAAAAGAGCTAGTTACTCAACTGCGCATGCGTCGCATTCGGCATCTAATTGGTTTCGCGCGAAGTTTAAAATGCTAAACAAAGTTTTTTTCTTTTTATTACAAACAATGACATTTCAACTTATAAAAACGTCCATTAGGTCGAAATTAATTAATAATAAACAAAATTAATTTAATGCATATTCTGTAAATGATATTTAAAACAACCAAAAATATTTAATTAAAACATTTTCATTTGTGTTTAAAAGTTGTTTGGTCTATATTTCTTCTTAACAGACTTAAGAAAATAAAACGATCTAATAAATGATAGCTCAATTATTTGGCGAAAATATTATCTACAACGACCTTCTCGAATTTTTCAAGAGGTAATGCAATTGACAGAAAATTGAATTTATTTACAGTAAAATGTTAATAAATCGTAAACCATAGGTTATTTCCCGATGATTCTCTTTGGAAGAATTCTAAGATGTCAAGTTGTAGGGAATCTTTTTGCAAAAAACTTTGTTAAGAAGATTTATAGAAAAAATTTTTTTCAAGAAATTAAAATTGTTATTTAAAATATTTCTGGTTATCATCCTTTTTTTTCATAAAAAAACAACCTTTTGCTTTCGAGTTTACATATATTAAATCTCCATTCGTGAAATTCACGAATGGATTATAATGAGACTGATCGGGCACCGATATACCGATCGGGCACCGATATACCGTTCGGGCACCGATCAGGTTTCTCAATCGGGTGTTCCAACCTGGCCCCGATCTGGGCGTGTGTTTCATCCACTATCTGGCCCCGACCAGGATTCCCGATTGGGACCCGATCCGGACTGGTCTGGCCTCAATAGGGGCCAAATCGAGATTTCTGCACGGGTCACAGTTACTTAGGTTAGAATTAACGATCATATACATTGTCTTTTAACAGCTATACTAAAATGTTCGTTGATACTATACAATTAGTAGCTGTAGCCCGAATTATGAAAGTTTGAATAATTATTTTCGAGTTTTACCATAAAATAGAAATGCTGCGTGACAGTGTAAACATTTGGGGCATGTCTGTGACAATACATTTCGTGTAGTTTTTTATTTATACTATCTAAACATCCATGACAAATGTAACGACCTTACGAAATTGTGCTTTGA
Source organism: Belonocnema kinseyi (assembly GCF_010883055.1). NCBI lineage: Eukaryota > Metazoa > Arthropoda > Insecta > Hymenoptera > Cynipidae > Belonocnema > Belonocnema kinseyi. Next base: position 49,218,766 of record NC_046658.1, on the reverse strand, counting down.
CGTAGGCACCTGTGTGGAAAAATGTCCTGGCTGTCTGGTTACATGTCTGACCCAGGTATGGATTTATCTAGACTGTCTAGTCTGGAAGATCTGATCTGGTCCAGGTCTAACCTGACCTTATCTAGACCGTCTAGTCCGGAAGGTGTGGTCTGTCCCAGAACAGGAGCTAACCTGGGTGGCAAAAGCCAAAAAAAGTTCTAATTTGGATCAGCCAATTTTTAGGCATATTTAATCAAAGTTGCATTGTCTTTAAAATGATAGAAAATAAAGAATTCAAACTGTCAGAAAAAGACTTTATTTTCTTATCACCTTGACAGGTTGACCTGGATCAGATTTGGTACTGGTCAGCTAGAAGGATCAGCAATTTCAAGTTCGGTCTGGAAGGCCTGTCTAGCCCAGGCCTGGCGCTGATCAGCGATTAGCAGGTATCCCCCGACACTGGAACTAAAATTTGGCTCTGGTGTATTTTGAAATAGTTTCAGGGTTTCTATAAAGAAAATTTTGTGACTAAAGATGCTTATAGTGAAAAATAATGTTTTTCCAAGTCATTAAAAGAACAAAGTTTTTTCAAAGCAATTGGTGCTTATTGCTTGGCCCTCGGCTTGCAGATATCTTGCCAGACGACATCACAATTTGAATTACGGGTTTCGTGTTGAATAAGACTGCTCTGACACGATGCTAGCTTCTGTAGATCAAGTGTTAAAAAACTGCCAGCCATCCAATTACTCGCGGCTGACCAACCCGTAACTAGCGGCTGACTAGGCCATACCTAGGGGCTGAGAAGCCCATACCTAGTGGCTGACCAGACGCTCTGACCTGGGGCTAGCCAGAAATAAAGTTACACTTTTAGCCAGGCCCAGGCCAAACCGGCTGGTCAGCGTCAGGACTGGGAACCAGACGGTCCGCTCTGGCCCAGCCAGCGATCGATTTTTCAAGAAAATTAAAAAAGTTGCTCTAAGAATCTTTAAGTGGTTTCAAAAAGCAGCCTTTTTCTTCTCTTGACTTTTATTTCATATCGTCCGTTGCTTGGCTTAAAAGGTTCATTTTTTTTATATTGAAAATGCTATAACTCTCGTAATTTATTTTTCATACAAAAAGCTCATTTGAATAAATTCTTTGCCATTTTATTTGCTACAAAAAGCAATGACGACAACGAAGTATTTAATAGTTTCATCTTCTCATGTAATACCATTTCGGTGCAGTACAAACAATAAATACCAATCATTTCCTACACACAGAAACAAAAGTATTTTAACAAAATTTCTTTAAAAATATTAAAATAAGTTGAGTTTTTCGAGCAAATATTTCATGAATAAATGATTCACAAAAATGCCTAGTCATTTTTTTGACTTCTCTTTCAAATTAGTTCTATTATATTTTTTCCACGTTTTTAATTAATAATACCAGGGAATCTCTATTCCACACATAACAATAAATGTAATCGTTTTCTATCGTAAAATAAAACAATTCCTTAAAAATTATAACTAATATTTTCGAGGCAAGTGTTGATCAAATCTGATCTGAAATAATTGATCTATATGGACGAATTTCAAGTAGATTTTAATTTGTATGTCCCTCGATGGTGTTTGATGGTCGTAGAAAATTTCTGTCTCATTGAAAGTATGACAGCACATATGGTGGCCTACTTTCTTAGTCCATACAGATAAAGATTACAAAATTAAAGTTACGCATACACATTTGTCATAAAGTAGTCAGTTTTTAGCTTTTTCATTAAAATTTTATATGAAAAAAATGTAGCTAATAATAATTATTTAATTATTTGGAACGTGAATTCACTTGTATTTTAAAAGTAAAAATTGGAAGCCTCGGGTTTAAATATAAAATCTACTTGTATACCACAGAATGAGGAATAAAACACATTTAACGTTAAAGCATTTTCTATGTACAATGTTAGGTAGTGTGGTATCTTATTATATTTAAATGAAATAATATTTTTGTAAATTACCGTGTCGAGTGAATCTGCGCAGATTTGATTAAATTAACAGTTTTTTTTGGTCTTCTAATTGGTAATAATTCTCACGTTTTAATTCAAAACCTTTTATATTCTCATTCGAAAATTTAGGAAAACATCTCAAATGTTTTGAAATAATTAAAAAAAAATTTTTTTCGAGTACTTTTTTCAAAATAAAAAATCATTTGAAATTTTCCGATGAATCTGAAGTAAACTTTTGTATCGTTTTGAAATCTTTAAGAACTTTTAAAAGTGAAATTCTTATCAATTTTTCTTTGCAGATCTTCAAAAACCCACATTTAAAAAAAAAAGTTTTAATCGTTTCAAAATTTAAATTATGCTTGAATTATTTAAAATCTTCGAAACCTAAATATTTCTTAAATTATTAGAATTTTTCTTAAAATTAAATACAAAATTCCGCAATACTTGTAAATATTCTAAATATATCTTATAAAATGATTCGTATTTTTTATAACATTTAAAAATGTTAAGTATTACAAAAAATTGCCTCTAAATCTTCTGGATTTTTGTTGTTGAAATTTTTGAAATCTTTACAAATGTTTACAAATGTTTACAAATTTTCAAAAATTTTAAAAACGTACTGTTTTTAATTTAAAAAAATCTGCCCTTTGTTTGAAATGTTTTGAAATATTGTAAAGATTTAAGATATTTTTGAGTTTATTAAAAACTTTAAAATATGTTTAGAAATAATTCAGTTTTCATAGAACATTTTTTATACCTGCAAAATAAAAAAATGATCTCAAAATCTTCCACATTCTCTTCTTATATATTTTAGTCCTCAAAACCTCAAATTTATCCTTCAAAAGAACATTCAAATCATTAAAAATTGTTCCAGAAATCTTACTGTCGGTATCGGTATTTTTTTTACCTGTTGCAAAATTTTAAGAACAGAATATCTTCTTACTATTAAAAATCTGTGTATATTAAAAGTTTATCTTTTATCAATAAAGTTTAGAAATATTTAAAAAGATATTTTATTATTCAATAAAATTACATATCTGAAAATTTTAATATACAAAATTGACGGTGCAGAAAATTTGTAATCTTTATTAATAGATAGACAAACTAAAACCAGGCTCTAAAAGTCATATTCATGGAGTGTCGCAACAAATCAGGTTTCGGAAAACAATGCAATCACAATTTCAAAAACTTTTAATGTAATTTCTGCTCGAATTTCTATAAATCCTTGGATTTCTTGATTTCCCCGGTTATTAGAAGCCTTTGCCATATATCAACTTTTATCTGTCCTGTTTTTCTATTTAGTTGAGACTCATTTATCTTCACAATTAGAAATAAAAGACGAATCAAGAATTACTTTTTAAATTTCACTTCCATCTTTCTGTTTCATAGAGTCCCTAATACCCCCATAAGTGAAAAATTAGCTTGTATGACTTGTTGGCGCTAATTGCTATTTGTTTGCTTTTTTTAGTACCATTTGTTTCTCGTACATTAAATATTACTTTCAAATAATAATAACCAAAAATAACGTTGTTAACTATACTGGAAAAACTGTAAAATCTAAGACGGTAATTATAATTATCACCGTGCTTATAAAGGTTTTAAACAACGTATTATTGTTTGTAGCAATTTTCTCTTAAAATATTGTCAAAAATTTTGCGGTTTTTTATTGTTGCATTTTTCAACTTACTCTCAACTTTTCAGTAAGAGCGAGCTAATAAATAATCAATAGTGAAACTAACAAACATAGTTTGTTAAATAATTTACTAGTTTTTATCAAATTATTTTGGATAATAGTAAAAATTTGCGGTTTATTGTGATTTTTACCATTTTTATACTTTTTAATTGAGTTTAGATAATGATTATTTAAAATTTACAAACATAATTTTTTTAAATTCATGATTATTTTAAATGATGTTCCTTTTGAAACATGGTCGAAAGATGTGTTTTAAAGAAAATTTTAGCTTTTGGTCCACTTATCGCTTAGAGTAATGTGATATGTGATGCAATTCAACAAATATAATTGTTTAAATACATTATTTCTGTTGATACAAAAATTATACGGTAAAGAAGTATGTTCGTTAACTTGCATTTATGATTACCTCGCTAAGTAAACAGTGGGCGATGAGATAAGAGTTTCTAAAGAAACCACAAATTTCTAGCATTGTTCAAGGAGAATATTATTGAAAACAATAATAAATGGTTTGGATATTTATGTTTGTTTACTAGCATTAATTATTATTTCACTTTAATTGATAAGTGGGCAAAAAATGGAAAATTGAAAAAAGTGCAAACTTTCTATCATTCTTTGAAGCGAATATAATTAAAAATGATGATACTTCATTTAAATCATTAGTTTGCTGAATTTAGTTAATATGTTTGACTTATGAGATTTTTTGGGACCCTATAAAACAGACTTATGGAAGAAAAATTCAAAAAGTAATTTTTCATTCGTATTTTACAGCCAATTGAAAAAATATATTCAGGGACAATAACTTATGTAATATTGACAATTGTAAATAAAATTTAAAACAACAATTTTTTTATCAAGGGAAATACGTGTTAAAATTCATGGGGCTTGCGAAACCTATAAAAAGAAATCAAGAAAACGCTTTTTTTGTTGCACTTCGAAAAAATTTGACTAGAGATATGCAAGCAAATTAAAAAAAAATCTGCTCGCTACGCGGGCACTTTCATGTCGCGCGCCTTGCTTCGCTCGCAAGTTTGAGCGGCCCTAGGGCGCGCAACTGTTGGTTCTCGCGCTCGTCAACAGACCGACAACAGACCGACAACTGTAATTTTGTGATTGTGAACTCTCTTTTGTTAAATCTCTTTCGGCTTTAACGAACACATTCTCGTCACGTATCTCGTGCTTCGCACCCGATTATGTCCAAAATGTCAACTTTTCTACATTATACACAACACTTTTATATCAAATATAATACATTTTTGATCTAACTCTGCCTGCGATTGCTTATTCAGACATTGCAAAATAAAGCACAAATTGTACTTATCATGATTATTTTAATATTTGTTTCATATTTTGCTTGAAATTATATTGTAAGCTGCGCTGCAACATGTATAGTTCCAATCAATTTAAATCATTACAATTCATAATATGCATAAAAATGGAATCATACTAATACTTATTTCCTTCTTTTTATATATTTTTTTATATTTTTAATCTTGTTTTTTACGATTAAAGAGAAACTATTGTGCATCTGCATATGGTCTAATACAGGAACCTATATAGGGTCCTATATAGGATCCTTTGTCCTTTTTCGTCTTTTCTGTTCTTTTTTCAAAAATTAAATTTTTTTATTTATAATCTTATTTTTTACGATTGAAGGAGAATCTACTCGTTCTATGGAAAAATGATTAATAATAAATTTATAGATATTTTTAGGCGAACAACTTTTGTGTGTTAATTTTAGTTCGTACTAATGTCATCCAGGGCACGCAATTTTAGCTCCTTAATCTTTTTCGTATCTTGCATAGTTTGACCAAAAAATGGAATTTTTTGAATTTTCATTATTTTTGGTACGATCAAATTTGGAATTCTCAACTTTTCGACCAAATGAAAAAAGTTGTTATGATTGGTAGGTCTTTCAAAAATCAACGTTTTTCTTCTCTCGACTTTTTTTCATATCATGCTTTGTTTGGCTTAAAATGTTCATTTTAGTTTGGTTGTTGGTTTTTTAAAATACTCTAACTCTGATCATTTTATTTTTATAGAAAAAAGTCATGGGGATAAACTGCTTGTGTTTCTAAGTGGTATGAATAACCGTAAATAGAATTTTAAAATCTTGAAAAAATGTGGTTTCGAAAATTTTTGATATCAAATTTTGAATTTTCAACGTTTCGACCAAATTAAAAAAGTTGTTATGATAATCTTGTAGGGATTTTAAAAATCAGCGTTTTTCTTCTCTTGACTTTTTTTTATATCATGCGTTGTTTGGCCTAAAATGTTCATTTTAGTTTGGTTCTTTAGATTTTGAAAATGCTCTAACTTTTTATAGAAAAAAGTCAAAAGGATAAATTGTTTGAGTTTCAGAGGACTATGAATAACCGTACATAGAATTTTGAAATCTTGAAAAAATATCATTTTACAAATTTTGAAAATGTGCTCACTTTTTGAATTTCGATCTAAAATAGCTGGTGTACGAACTTGTTCTTTCTTTTTAGGCCTTAAAAAAGTACATAAAAAACGCTAGTGTTAAATTTGTTGCAGCTCAAATTTGATTAGTATCCCAATGAGCATTTGAGAGAATTTTCAAGTCTCAATTGTATTCTTCTGAATGTACGTGTACATCTGGGCATCTAAGGGAAAGTATCATTTGGAGCCTGAATGATGGCTCATTCAGAGTTGTGGAGTGCTGAACCGCGCTGTCAGCCACCTGAACACCTGTCAAAGCAACTATTCGCATTGCCATATTATACTAAATAGTTGTTAATAAGGAAATTAATTGCAATAATATTGACCTAATTTTCAACTTTCTTTCATTCAACAGTGCGTACTAGTCACTTAGAATAAAATTATAACTTCCTAATGCAACCTCCAAATATCAGGTTGGTCATGGCCGTCGACATTTAAACTAAAGCCCGGGATCTATAAAAAAGTCATGACCGTCTACATATACAATAAGGTATTTTCACTTCAATCACTAGCTAACTTCACTTCGTTGAATGCTGAGGGGATAACAATTGACCAAATGCATGGGATTCGGTTAATTTTTGCTTCATTTTTCTAATATCTTCGTAAAAAGTAATTTTTTCTGTATAAGTCCATTTGAAAAATAGTTTTCCTTTTTTCGGGACTATTAATGTAATAATAAAATGATAATAATTATTATACATTATTCATTCAATAGTTTAAGAATGTAAGTATTCACTAAAACCTAAAATGGTCAGTTTAAATCTGCTATAGACTTGTATATTCCGAAATGGAATGCATTATTTTTAACTTTTTATTCAATTTCAAATGTTCTATTCCGCTTTAGCAAGTTTACTGGGCGACGTTTAAATTCATGTTTTCCCTTTAGCATTTGTATAAATCTCTTGAAAAACTGTTTTGAAATATTACATAAGTAAAATAGATTTAATTTCAATAGGGGTTTTCATAAAAATAACATTTTGTTTACTGAGAAACTTTTAAAAAGTGGTCTAGTCCCATGCCATACAATGCAAAAAAGCCAGGAGTGGTGGGACAACTAACGCCGCGATGGAGATATAAGGAACTAATCAACTTAGGACAGTAGAGGATCACCATTTTGTTTTCAGATTCATAGGGCTGGAATATTTTCACGTGAAAAGATTTCATGTCAAAGTTTCACATGTTTCATGAATCATAGGGATGACAAGAAAAATTATGGTGTGCATGCGCAGATCGGTTTGGCCTCTAAGGTCAGGTTAGGATTTTATCTTATTAGTTAGAATTTTCCCGCATATATGTTTGAAACATTACAATGTTTCACGAAACCCCCAATGTTTCATCAAACTTTTCATCAGGCTAAAGTTTCATAAAACTTTACATCCTTACTCATCGTAAAAAACAAATTTCTGTTTTTATTATACAAGTGCATTTACCTTACTTTTCATGTTGACACTAGTAACTGCAAGATTAGATAACTTTAAACTTCCGCAGAAAATCTAGTGGAAATTGTTCGAACGCCCAGGCATCAATTTCGATGCAGACGGTCACGACTTAGTTTTTTCATCCCGGCTTTGGTGGTACCCTGGCGGACCGAAGGAACCGAATGGAGCCTCTACAAAGTACCCGTAAATACCCCAGGGGGTCTCCATTCGGTTCCTTTTTAAAAAACTCGAAAAAACGTATAAGGCCTGTCGACTGCTACTTACAGGCGATGGGTTTGAAGTGTAGCAGTCAAAAGGCGTTATACGTCTTCTATTTTTTTTTAACTTTTTACCGTTGCAATTAAAAACTATTGCGATTATTCCGTGACCTTCTATAGGGAATTTTAACGCAGAATGAGAATTTCAACAATTTAAAAGTTGATTTTGCTGTTCTTTCGAGTTTTTAAAAAAAGAACCGAATGGGGACCCAATGGGGTCTTTACGGGTAATTTGCAGAGGCTCTATTCGGTTCCTTCGGTCCGCCAGGGTTTGAATTTCATGTAGGTTTTGACTAACCTAAGACTTGGATATTATATCATGCCAAGTACAATTTTCATTCCAAGGCACTAATAGTCACTGGTAAATGGGAGGAAAGGGAACGTTAGCTAATTATTATTATAACTTACCTGTTCATTAACATCTATTTTACCCAAATAACGCTCGACAAAATCATCTTGACAGGTGACTGACAGTTTGTAGACAACACTTCACATCGCTCTGGATGAGAAAAAACAGTGTCTAACTGACGCTTTTCCCCTGGATTCTCCGAATGAACCTGTGTGGCTCAAATTTGTTGCAACTCACTTGAACACCGATTTCGGTGTACATTGGACGATCGGCGATTTTCTGTGAGTATGCCAAAGCAGAATCCAATTTGATCAATTTTTCCAAAATTATCGTGCCTACAGAATACAGACAGACGGACAGACAGACGGACAGACAGACAAACACCTTCGTAAAAATGTTTTTTTCTGACTCAGTGGGTCTCAAAACGTGGAGATTTAATGAAAACGGACAAAGTGAAATTTTACATAGAACCAATACCTTCTCATTAGGATGAGAATGTAAAAATTCCAGTGTAATTTTTTATAATGGTTCAAAAGAATTCGATATTTTCTTGACACATATTCAGATGAACAGAAAATTTCATGAAGATCGAGAATCTTAAAAAAAATCGGGAGCTCGATTCAAGAATCTCGAACCTTTTAATTTAAGATTTTCGATCTCCATAAAGTTTTAAATTCGACGAAAGTGTTTTAAAAAAATTACGAATTTTCTCGAAATCCTCTCGATTTCATCACTATATTTTGACCATCCTACTGAACATCCTGTGCTTGAGCAAAATCAATTTTTTTTCGTCATTTTAATTCAGTCGGATCAGGAAAATAAAAGAGGAGATCAGTCTTTTTCCACTTATATTGAGTGCATTGCATAGGCAGGCATTTGCTTATGGATTAAGTATGCACAAACACGTTGGAGAGCGGAACGTCTCACAGACCAAACGTGAATGTTGTAGATCTGCTGAAGGCGAAGATGCCTTGCTGCGGTGGATTGTCGAGGAGGCATGGTTGAAAACCGTTCCTCGTGGGCATTCCAAGCGGGAATTCTGTAAGCCAGTTTTGTATGGCCATAGCCAGCGGACGCGCGCACTTTCAAGTTTTAAAGAGTTTTCTTCGTGGCGCGCTCCTTATCACACACACGTATTATGTGAGCCTGTGTATATTTTCAAAGTTTCAACCAAACTTTATATTCCAAAAATCCTCACTTAAAAATCATTTCTTCCATTCGTGCTCGTTTATTGACATTATTTTGATAGGACTGCGCGTTCTTCATTCAAATTTTTGTAAGTAAACACTTAAGATTTTAGAATATTCATGCCCACACAGTTATATATTTAGTTTTACCAAATAATTTCCTTTTTATGAAAATTACAATCTTCGTCGATAATTGAAGGATCAAATGAAAATCTTGAAGTAAATATTGATTGTTTTAAAATAAAACAATAAACATTGAATTATTTACTTACAAAAATGTTAACACTCTATGATCCTACATTTTTGTATCCTTTAGATTATTTTTCCTGTATTTTTTATTTATTATATTTTATATAATATATTCAATGAAACTCGTATTCGTCTTCCTCTTGCAATATGGATAAAAAAGTACACGTATATCTTTGAAATAATTGTTTGTCTTTCACGAAATATTTGTTTAAATATTGCGTGCTTTTGTGACCTAACTGCCCAATAACCTTGGTATATAATTGTATACTTTTTATTTACAAATTACATGTTAATCATACGGATATAATTGCGTATTTTTAAAACACTGAGGCAACAGTTCCTTATAATGACCTCAATTTCTTCAAAAACATCAAATTCCTTTACGTTTGGTTTCTACGGATATGCTACATTCTAAAGTAAATACATAGTTCTTTGAGCATCGCAGCATAAACATTCGATTTGTTTCCTTTTCTATTGTGAAAGTATTCTAAGTGGAAAAAGATAGTAAATATCAGACATACCTGTGCTGATAAAATAATTTAAATGTTGAGAAATAAAAAATAAAAACAACTTTATACATAATAAAATAAATATTGAGAAATGTCTCCAACGTAGATGTTAAACTGTGACATTATTATTAAAATATTTATTAATTATTTGATTTTTTTCCTTGTATACATAATCATTCAGAATAAGATTTTTTTAATTACCATTAACGCAGTTAACATTACCACATTACCACGTATACTAAAAATGATGCTTAAATTTGGCTATGCAGTTTAAGTACTACTGCAATATTGCTTCATGTATCATTTATCAGGAAACATTAACGGAAGTAAAAATTGATAAGTAGATACAATATCAATGTGTATAATTCAAAATTTAATCACAGTGATGTTATATCGGGGTTATGATGATAGGATATTGGTCATTTAAGATAGACCATTCAAATTGATTAAAATAATAATTACAAATGTTATGTATATGCAAGATCTAACACAAATAATTACGAATAATCCGAGAAATAATCTAGAGTAAACTCATGGCCAGAAGCCTTGTGTTCGTCATAACAATAGATTTTCTGCCTAAGGAATTTTCCCATAAGGAAATAAAATAATACCCGTAACAAATAATATATTTCTGCTGGCACACCCTTGTCATTTTCCGAATTCCATTCTAAATAACACACTTTCTGGCTTTTTCCCGCGGAAAGAATATCATAAAGAATGATGATACAAATTGTGATGCGACTTTTTTCGAAAATGTCATTCCTTAGAGTTAGAGTAATCATTAGTTTTCTCTTGCGGTAAATCTCTGATCTGAACTTTTCTGAGGAGATAGTATAGCTGTGTATGTACCTGTCCGTGATACCTGTTAAGTGACAGGTGATGCTGCGTGTTATTATTGGATGGATCTCCTGAAGCGCGTAATTATAGACCTTGCTTTATTCCACGATGTCAAATTGGATTTAATCGAAGATTTAATATTCCCATATAATCAAAAGGAGGTTAATTGAGTTTCAGTAATTAAAGGACAATATTGTTTATAAATCCCAGAGAAAATATAAGGAAAATCTAATTTTGCCGCACTGTCTTTTCAATATGAAAATCAGTGATTGATGTCGGTTCTTTTGCATTTCAATGCCTGCAATTTCAAATTATTGAGTGATTTAAATTATATATGATTACAAATTGAAAAATGCAATATAAAAAACTTTCTAAACTATAAAATTATGAGTGGTATCCTGTAGCTTTCAACATGAAGTTTTTTTAGATCAGAAAAGATAAAAATCGAACTATTTGTAAGAAAAATAAATGTGCACTGGTTTC
>NC_046658.1:49202387-49207249 GCF_010883055.1 Belonocnema kinseyi | reverse complement strand
TCTAAAAATCCAACTAGTTTCAATTTTGATAGGGCACTTGATCATCATTTAGAATGTTTAAAGCATTTAAAAATTAAGAGCATTTAAAATTGTAGTTATCTAAAATCATAAAATAACCATACTATAATAGTAAAAATATGCGATTTGAATTTTAAAGATTAAAAAAGGTAAAATTATCAAATTTGCTTTATTCATAATGTAATAATTCTGATAGAAAAGGTTCAGAATCCATTATGAATTGAAAGGATTTAAAAATAAAGAACTTCAAATTGAAAGAACATAATAAACCCATTGAGCCCTGACGGGACGCATTTTTCCATTTTTTCAGCCTTCTTAAGTTCAATGAAAATTTCCAAAATAGATTTTTAATATATTAATGTCTACGTAGAATTTCATGATCTTTCCGAATCTGCAATTGGTTTTAGAGAAAAACGTAATCTGAATAGTTTATGTTCGCTTTTTTAGCGAAAATTTGTGTTACAAAGAAATTTTGTCTTTCTAAATCGATGCTTTGGGATCGAAATTAAAGACGAATGTGTTCGAAAAGTAAATATATCGCGTCCTCGAATCTTTTTCATTTGTTTCTAAGTAATTTCACTTAGAAAATCGAATTGTAAGTATTCAAAATGGCGTCTCAAACCTAAAAATGTTAGACGATATAGTAGTTTTTGCACATAAAAATCGATTTCTCACAAATTCACGTGAAAATTTGTAGAAAGGAGTTTCGGAGGTCGCTGATTCTGACTCCGAGATCAAATTTGACAAATTCAAAATGGCGGATCCAAAGTGGCAGCCAAAAATTGATTTACGCGTATTGGTATGATAATGTATACTAAGGGGGTTTGGAGGTTGCAGATTACGAATGCGAGATCAAATTTGACAAATTCAAAATGGCGGATCCAAAATGGCGGCCCAAACATTTAATTACGCGTATTGGTATGATAATGTATACTAAGGGGTTTTGGAGGTTGCTGATTACGAATCCAAGATCAAATTTGACATATTCAAAATGGCGGAACAACAAAATTTTCATAACGCGTATTGGTATAATAATGTATGCTAAGGGGTATTTTGGATTGCTGATTACGAATCTGCAGTCAAAGTTGGAAAATTTTAAATGTCGGGCTCAATATGGCCGAAAAAACTAAGAAAAGACCTAAACAAAAATATTTGTATTATTATTTTTGTCGCTCAGGATTTAATAAGTAGTCAAAAAACATAAAAAGTCATCAATAGAGCTGAGGTACGGTCTACTGGCATTATTACATATCATAATAGTTTATCCACAATATTTTTTATGCGCAGAAAAATCTGTCAACCGCCACCATTAAGTTCTTTGTTTTATTATTCTACTTTTTTCTACAACTTTTTGGATTCAATATTAAAAATTTGTCGAATCTGACATTGAATTCGTAATCAGCGGCCCAAAAGACCACAAAGTACATATTATCATTCACATACATGAAATTCAATTTTTTTCAATTGCCATTTTGGATCAGCCATTTCGAATTTTTCAAATTTGACGTTAGATTCGTCCTCAGCAACCCAAAATACACCATAGTATACATTATCATACCAATACGCGTAATTAAATTTTATTGCCGCCATTTTGGATCCGCCAATTTGAATATGTTAAATTTGATCTCGGATTCGTAATCAGCAATCGCCAAAACCCCTTAGTATACATTATCATAACAATACGCGTAATTCAATTTTGTGGCCGCCATTTTGGATCCACCATTTTAGATTTGTCAAATTTGATCTCGGATTCGTAGTCAGCGACCTCCAAAACCCCCTTCTACAAATTTTCACGTGAATTTGTGAGAAATTGATTTTCATGTGCAAAAACTACTATACCGTCGACTACTCATTCGAACGAGCTGGAAAAGGGGTTAGAGTTACGTAAAATTGCGTAACTATAGACGGTGTGTAAATATTAATAGTCTGGGAAGAAATTTAGGATTTTGAAAATTCAATTAAAATCTCTCTTGGTTCTTAACTCAACTATTTAACTAAAAAATTTTGGGTTGAAATACCGACTATTTTTCGGGTAAAGTTGAATCACTTTGTTACCAAGTCATTTTTAGTCGTTAATATTAATTTCTTTGCTCGGAATTTGAACTATTTTGTTGAAAAATAGATCTTTCTTTATGGAAAATTCGACGGCTTATGTAGAAATTGAATTAAGTTGTTCAAAATTTATCTGTTGCTTCAAAGTTTATTATTTTGGTTGAAAATGTATTTGATGGTTTGAAATTAAGTTTTTAAATAAAAATGTAAATTTTCAATTTTTTGTTCAAAATGTATATTTCTCGGTTAAAAAATCGGCTTTTCGTATAGAAAACGAATCTTAGTTTAAAATTTGCTTTCCTTTGATCAAAAGGGCAACTGCTTTGTTGGAAACTAACTATTTTGTTGAAATTCATAGTTTTGGGTAGAAAATTCAACTGTTTTGCAAAAACCTGATCTTTTGGCTTGCAATATTCTTTTTCATAAAATTGAAATTTGTCATTTATAGTTGGAAATTGATGTTTTTTATCTGAAAATTAAATTATTACTGTGGAAATTATCTTCTTGGATAAAAATGTGTCTTTCTGGTTTTAAAATTTATTTATTTAAGTAGAAATTTCTTCTTCTTTTGTTTAAATCTCAACTGCAACCGACTCTCGGCTTAGCCACAGTGTCGGGGGTGACCTACTAGTAGACTTGTTGCTAAATCGGGAATATCGATACATAAACAGTCAGTGCAGTTTGAACCGTTTCCAATTGGAATGCATTCTATCGCGCAATCTGCGCATGTGAGTACCCGCGCATTGCGCCTTTCCGATAAACTGCTACCGTTTTTCAGAAAAGAGTCGCAGCAGCCTCTCGCTCCGCGAGCTGAGAAACTGCGTCGGGCAACAGTTCTAGAAATTACTAAATTTACTTGTGGCTAAACTCAACGACTTGGTTGAAAATTTAACAACAGTGAAACCCTTCAATAGCCCTTCCTTCTATAGCCGTTCCGAGAATTGAGGCCGCGCCGCTGGTGTAACAGGAGCTGCGTGAGGTGCGCGGGGCCTGTGGTTGTCACTCAGGCGAGTACTCGGGCGTGAACAAACAAAAGCGGAGCGGGCTATAATGAATTAGTTCCCACACACCGTCAGCCTCAAAATTGGTGTTATAGAAGAGTTTCACTGTACTTTGATTAAAATTCGTTTTTTTTTCCTGGAACATTGAACTTTTAAGTTGAAAATTTAACGGCTTTCAAAAGAAAAATAATATTTTTTAAATTAAACTTCAACCATTTGGTTGCAAATTTATCTACATGGATAGAAAATTAAAGTATTTGGTTAAAAACTTATCTTTTAGTCTCGGAAATTGGTCTAGCTGGATTGAAATTTCATATTTTTGGTTTGAAATAAATAAATATATTTTAAGTCCTAATCTGCAGTTTTATTGTTTAATTATATTTATTAAAGATTGGATATTAAATATCTTACAGGATCCATATGATGTTTTTTGAATATTTATAGTCAGGGTAAATGAAAAATTGGTCAGAGAAAAATCAGGGAATTTTGACAATTAAGTTTTTGAGCTACCGTGTAAAACCCAAAATTTATGTTTTAAAAATATCGAAGCTTGTATGTTCGTAGCTGGTTAAAAAGTATTGAAATGATGTGATTTCAAAGCCTAACGATACGGACTATTTTTCTTTGCGTAACTGATCGCTGGAACGGATCTAGCACTTTCTAATCTTCCTTTCAGGAAGATCAACGTTTTGCTTCATATTATTTGTTTAAATCTTTACATTCGGTTCTAAATCGCGCTTCCGAATAAATTGAGGATTTTGTTCTTTTCAAACGTTCTATGCAGTATAAAGTTTCAAGATTCCAGCTAGCATGGTAAACTTGCACAAGTCTTTTGAGGATATTGTTGCGATACAAAGGACTCGCAGTAAACATATAATCGATCGTAGATCCCGGAAACCGTCAATAGAACCTCGTTCGCATTGTTACGCTTCGCTTGTGACAATAATCAAAGGTTCCATGGCGGAAACATCGGTGCTCATTTACAATGCATCAGCCCAAAGATTTCTCATTTGCTCGAAATTCCGAAGTCATAATAGTTTAAAGCTTGCTTTCTCAAAAGGAACGTAAACAAGTGATATTTGCATGAGGTTGGACAACAAATTAAAATTTTAATAATGAAACCTGTACTCGAAAATATTTGTTCTTTTTGAAAACAATGTATCAATTTGAGCTAAAACCAAGAATATCTAGTACCCTCTCATTGGCCTTAAAGCTGTTAAACCTGCCTTAATTTCCCACTTTTTTCGCAATAGTATAATTTTTACATTATTCAATACATTTGAGTCTTCCTTTAGATGAGGAATGAATTCATTGACATATAATAAGTTATCTTTTTGTATTCTATAAATAATCTATCAAAAATCTTATTACTTTTCATTAAGAATTATTTTTCTAAAAATCTAATTTCACCGATAAATTTTGGATGGAAATGCAAACAAATAACCGCTGTGATTTTTTTTAAAGTCGAAAAAAGGAAGATATTGAGCTTTAAAAGCTTTATGGCCGGGAAGAGAGTACAAGATGTTATTAGTTTCAGCTCAGATTTATTCTACATTATTTTTTTCTTTAAAAAGAACAAATAATTTTGAGAGTCTTACCTTCGACTATTTAAATTTTTGCCTTTTGCTATTATTTATGGACCACTCTAAATTGTGCATAGTAAGTAACTTCTAGTTTTATTGATAAAATTTTATTTAACATTTGAGGGACCGTTGAAAAACACGTAACACTTCAAGGGAAGAATGACAGGTTTTGTGAATATTTTTGAAGTACATAATGGGGGGGGGGGGG
>NC_046658.1:49186000-49202377 GCF_010883055.1 Belonocnema kinseyi | reverse complement strand
CGAAAATGTGACGTCAAACGTGGCAAATACGAATATTAATAAAAATGGTTTGCAATGCTTGAAAAAATGAAAATTAGTTATTTTAAACAGTATTTTATTCTATTTTTTTCAGACTTTATCACTATTCGCACTATTCGCACTATTTGGTTGAAATTTTGGCTACTTGGTTGAAGGTTGAACTACTTTGTAAACAGTTTATTTGATTGTTTGGAGATTTAACTATGTGGTTGAAAAATTCGCTTCTTTCTGCTTGAAAATTAATTTTTTCATCTGAAAATTTAATTATTTAATTATTCTTAGAAAAAATACTGTTTTATTTGAGAATTCAGCTGTTAAATTTTTGATTGAGAATTCATCTTTTTCTTATAAATTCGACTGTATTTTTATTTCAAGGTAAAAATTTTCTTGTTGTTAAAATATCAACTACATTACGTTTCTCTTTGAGAATTAATGATTGTTTATTGAAAATTAATTCTTTTGTTGAATATTCATAACTTAAGCGGACTTTTCAATAACAGATTCGGTTAAAAAAATGTTCTCTTTAGCTTAAAAATGCAACTATTTTAATGAAGATTCGTTGTTTTTCTTTTGGTTGTAAAAATTCGTCGTCTTAGCTGCAAAATTCAATTATTTTTTTTGAAAATACATTGTTCCTTCTTCGCCGAAAATAAATTTATTTAAGAAAAAGTTTAAGTACTCTCTTTTTCGTTAAATATTGATTATCTTTTATTCAAAATTTACCTCTTTAAATTTTAACTAAAATTTCATATTTCTTGGTTTGCAATTGAACAATTTGTTAAAAATAATATTTTTTGTGTTGAAAACTAATTTTTTAAATAAAAATTTAAATATTGCGTTATATATTGAAGATTGATGGATTTTAGTTGAAAATGCAAGTATTCTGTTCAAAATTGAATTATTTTGTTGAAAACTTGACTGTTTTGTTGACAAATCTTAATTTTTGATAGAAAATTAAACTGTTTGATTTAAAGTGCTACTGCGCTTGTTTGCATTTTAAACTTTTCGTTCAGAAATTCCACCCTTTGGTTGAAATTTCAACTTTGTAGGTAGAAAATTCATTTATTTGATTAAAAATTCAATTATTTTGTTAAAAACCATCCGTTTGGTTCCAAGGTTTTACTGCATTTTTGCAAATACAACAATTTTGTTGTAAAAATTCAAATAATTGTTTGTACATTTATCTTTGTGGGTCGAAAATTTATTTATTAAAAATTGCACTCTTTTGTTAAAAGTTTATCTTTGTGGGTTGAAAATTCAACTTATGAATTAAAAACTCATCCGTCTTTATCAAAAGTTTAAAGACTTTGATGCAAATATACCAATTCAGCTGATATATATTTCTGTTATTAAAAATTCAACTATTTGTTTGAAAATTAAAGGTTGCAGTTCGAAAATTCAGCTATATGGTTAGATATTTTATAAAGGTCAAAACTCATATTTATTTTTTGTTGAAAGTTCAACTAGTTAGTCAAAACATTATTTTTCTCATTTAAAAATTTAAGCTGAAAATTCATCACTCTTGGGAGAAAATGAACATTTTATGATTGAAAATGCAACTATTTTGTTGTGAATACAATATATTTTGACCAGAAATCTTAATTTTTTGATATTGAATCAATATGGTAGATATATACATTGATCTTAGTTAAAAGGATTCACTTCTCTATTTTCATGAAAAATCACCCTATTTACCATCGCTTAAGAGCATTTTTGACTTTAAGGTCTGTTAAATGATTATGTTGGTATGTTTTTGTTTCATTTTAGACGCTAATCAAATGAAATCGAAGACAAAATTTTGTTAGAAAAGGATTTGTGCAGTTTTTAAACTGCCCCTAAAAACAAGATTAGCCTAAATTGAAAATGCTGCTTTAATCAATTATAATATAATTGATTCAAGTATGTATATTATATGAAGTTCACAGTAGAAAAATTAATATGGCATTCCTTTGAAACCGGGATCCTTTTACAAAAATTCTTTTAAAATCTAGTTTGCGATTTCACAAATATAATCTGTTTTTTCGTTTTGTTTATTTTGCTAACATTAAATTGAAAAATGATACCCAGTGGTCGATTACGATTATGTTGTATCATATTCCACATCTTCGATTTTACATTCCATAATTATATTTTTTTATTCTACTCAGAGCAAAATAAAAAATTGTGAATGAATGAAAAAAATGGTGGAATGTGAAATGTGAAATGTAAAATGTGGAATGTGAGATATGAGAATCGTAATCGACCCCCAGATAGCCAACTAAAATCATTCAAGGGGTGCATTGTTTCGAATGATACAAACTTCATTCTAGTTGAAAACCTAAAAGTGACTTTCATCCACAAATCGTGTTTTTTTAATCAGATTGGCGGATCAATTGAAAGTGAGATTGGTTTGTTATGTGAATTTATTTCATATAAAATTTAGTCCTATCAAAGAATTTCGAGTTTTTACTGTTTTGAATGATAAAAATAAAATGGTATATAAAATTATCTGAACAAAAAGAAGGCAAAATGTAATCTTTGATTGTATCTTCTTTTGCTATCAGAAATCATGGTGCATAAGATATAAAACGTCTTACATGCACGGAAAACCTAGCGATAAATAATAAACAAACGTTGGGACACGCCTGTATATAGTCTGAATAAGTGTCATTGTAACAACAATGCGAAGGTTTTATTATGGTATTATACACCGATGAGAGCAACCTGCAACACCCTTGGAAAATCCTTGAATTACATCGGGCAGGTAATCCATACGACAATTGGTTTAGCCGTCAAGCGTCAGCCAGATAAGTGGAGTTTCTCTTTGTTTTACTAGGAAGAATGGCAAGAAGAACAATTAGATTTTCTTAATGGCCAATAAGAAGTTCATTGGACTCAATTGCAAAGCTCCATTTATATTTCCAGTGAGTTCGTAACTTTCCACCTTAAAATGCAAGTGTACGCCAACTGCAAAAGTAAAACTTAATGCACAATTTAAAATTTGAACTAAAGAATGTTTACAAAATTGAAGTTTTTAAATTACTGAAGTTTTACAAATTGAGCCACGTGTAATTTTATCTGAGTGAATTATATTTTTTTATATATTGAAATTTCTGTAAGAGGTTGGAAACAGTGGGGGCAGGATTATGCCTATGTTAAACATTCACTTTAGAAAAAGCCTTAAATAGTTGTAGGAGGTAGGTCGTGAAATTTAAAGAATTACACGTAAGTTACATACAGACCCTTAGAAAAGTAAACCTTTTGAATTTTAATATTTGCATGACCGCAAAAATTGGCATTATGCACAATTTGAAATTGAAATCTGGAAAATTGTATATATTTGAGCTTCAAACTTTATTTTTCCATTTAAAATTTCTGTTCACACATAGAAAAAAATTTGCTTAATAACCTTTAGGGCCCCTCCGCCCTGTTACAAGAAAGTAGAACAGTTCCACAACTGTAATTTTCGGTTAAAACTTGTACAGAAATGTTGAAAATCTAACAATAAATATTATTACATACAAATAACAATTTTTCTTGTGTTTTCTTGTAGAAAAGTAAAAAATATCGGTAGAAGACAAATTTCTACAATTTGGTCTGACTTTTTACAATTGATTTTTGTTTTAAAAGACGACAAGGCGTTACAGACAGCTAAAGTATTTTACGTTTTTAAATGTTGACATTTGACGTCATAAAACACATTTAATTTTATGTAAATTACTGCGCAAAAGTAAAAATCTCTAAAGTGCAATATAAAATTTCACATAGTTTGAGTGTAACATTTTTGTACATGAAAATATTTTCCAAATATCCAATATCTATCAACCATAACTTCAAAGCAGAGGAACACATTTTTAGAAAAAACTACAAAAAACTGAATCCGTTTTTAAGAGTAACCTACAAATAAACACTATAAAGACAAGAAAAATAAAAGGTTAGTATAACTTTTGTCTATTTTTCGGATGAATTTTGTACTTCTTTGGTGTATTCTTGTAGTTCAGTAATTTATATAACTAATCGCTTTTATGAAGAAAGTTGCTGTGTTTAAAATTTAAAGGAACGTTAGAATATTAAGAGATAATAATCGAAATTAGAAACATTTTGGGTTTTTAAGGATGATTATTATCTTTTGTAGAGAAAGGATCCTTACTGAATGAGAAAAATTTTTCGCTGACAATCTGTAATATTCTATAGCTTCTTTTAGTTGTGTTTGTATGTAAATTCTGGGAGAAAATTAAAATAAAAATAAAATACAACAAAATAGAAAAAAAGCACAAAATTCGTTCGAATAATAGACAAAAGTTTTGGGGCAGTTCCAAAAAGTACGTACGTCCAATTGATTGGAAACTAAGTATATCCACGTATTTTAACTCACTCCCCGACTAAAAATGCTTCGACTTGGTTATGTCTTGAGTTCGTCTCCAAGGCATCGATGTCGGGCTGCGTTTCAAAACTGAGTCGAGACATATGCCTTCGTCTTACTTTTATAACCACGACAGGTAAAACGCGTTTACTTGTCTCAAGTCGAGCCTTGTCTTGGCTGACATTATCGAACCTTTTTTGGCTCATAAATTTGACTAAAATTGATTAACGAAAAATTTGTAATTATTAAATTAGTTATTTTTAATTTAAAACTTCAGAATCGGTGGGTCTAAACGAGTATAACTTATAAAAATTTTCTTAAAAAAAAAAATAATTGTAACTAACTAATTAGTAACTTTCTTTTTGTTAGGGCAGGTATACGCTCGAAGTTATAAACTACACGTGTTAGAGTCACAAAAATTCGACTCAAGGGATAAATTTATGGGTTCAATACATAAAAAATTGTCTCCAAGACATAAATTAAAGTCTGGTTCCGTCTCAAAACTAAGTTATGCTTAAGTCGAACTTTTTGACTTCAGCATGTCTTGATTGATACATTTTTAGTACACGAAAATTTGATTTTCAAGGTCAAAACACCAAAAAACGTTTGTTTTTTCATATTTTCAGTATATTTCGATAAATTTCCGTTTGAGAGGAAAAAGTCTAAAATAAGAATTGTGGCTCTCGAAAAATGCCCCTGTGACTGGTCACACAACTAGCGTAAGTCACATACCTTCCTCTTTTAAACGTATTGTGGTAGTCAGGAGTGGCAAAAGTCTCATTATAAGCAGTTCGGCACTTTATACCACCATTTTCCTTTTTTCTGCACTAACTAATGTTTTTTTCGAAAAAATGTATAACATGAAAGATGCATTTTTAAGTCATCTATATAAATTCAATTGTAAAGCTTTTTTGTAAAATTTTGATATTTAATTAAATAAACACTGGGTAAATCTATTAATCCAAATTATAACCATTGCTCAATTGTCTGGAACGATTGCATGATGCGCATTTAGTGTGTACAACTGCTTTCTAAATATGGATCAGTGAAAAAATCACTGATTAAAATAGTAGTTAGACATTTCACTGATTAATCAGTGATCTCGGACTTATTTATTAATCAGTTCAGGAACACCAGGGTAAATCATGTGAAGCATAACCTCTAAATTGTTAAGTTAAGTGTTGTCGTTACACTTTCACTTAAGTAGCAATAAGAATTCCTTGATGAAATTCATTTTTTTATTTTCAGGCTGTAATTCTGTTGAATTAACCACGTGAAAAGTATATTCTAAGTCGTATAGGAAATACTTACTTAACGGGTGTGTACATGAAAGTCCAATATTGAAATTAAAGTAATATGTTGGATTGTTTGTCATTTAAAAGCATCAAAACTTTTCACCTTTTTTAATATTTGATCATATTTATGGGTTTTAGTTTTTTACGATGATTCTTTGATTGAATGTACTAAAATATTATTTTATTACGATTGCTAAATTGATATAGTGCAGTGCTGCCAAACCTCAAAAGTGGTTACTTCACTGAATCAATAAGTAACCTTTCACTGATTGTCAGTGACCCATTTCTAGCTATTTGAAACAGTGAAATTTCACTGATTCAGATTTAAAAAGTGCTCAGTAGATCTTTATATTTTTTCTGTTGAAATTTCCATAAATTTGACTCTGTTCAAATTTCACACAATTTATGGTAACGGTTATTGGACAAATTTTCTCCATGTACGCGTGATGATTTTTAATTTAATTTAATAATAGTGAGAGTAACAGTGTTTTAGAATCGATAACGAATTATTTTATCCTGAAGAAGAATATACACGTATTACTCACGTACTAAAGTACATTGCGATTATTCATATTTAATGCAGACGTATAATTCCCTTTTCATGTTGAAAAAAAATTCGAATATCAGACATTATTGATCTGATAATTAAATTTTAAATTAATTAAACCTTTAGTGTATTAATTTGACTACACATGAAATATTTTGTAGGCGTTTTGGTAGATAAGAAACGACATCAAAATTTCCTATTTTTCGAAAAAATATCACGATTGAATTAGGGGCAAAATGTGAAAATACAACACTGGTTCTCTCAGAGAAATCTCCTCTCGTGCAAAAGCATTTTCTTGACGTAAATTGAATTTCCTCCCAAATTTAAGGTTGAGAGGATTTTCGTTTGCCTCAACAGGAATTCCCTTTGCACCACAAATTTTCCATATGCTACTAACTTCGCCAAATATTACATGCAAGAGGACGATCTTTTTGTTTTAAGACAACTTTTCTCTGAGTTTTCAAACATGATTGGTTGAAAGTTATGAAGGGTGGTCTTTGAAATTTTATATTATTTTGCAATAAAAAAAGACATTTTACGTCGAAATGTGCATATGTGCAAAATTTTGAATAGATACATGAATTTTTCGACCCTAGAGTTTCCTATATCTATGTATTTCAAACGTTTCGAGTTTTTGGGTCGACTAGTAGGGTAAAGGGGGGCAGCGCCAACCAGTGTGGCAAAGGTAATTTTCCTTATAGCATGGCTATTATTTAATAATTTTAGTTCTACTTTCCATCAAATAAATCCATTTCATCACAGAGATTTTGTTACTTACTAAAATCTTGAAAATTGACGTTGCAAGAGAAAAATTATACAGAAAACAGTTTTTACCACGAAAAAATGGAAGTTTCGCTGACAGAAATATAAAGTTTTCAACTCTATTGACAATACTTACCGTATAAAAATGTGAGATTTTGACAGATAAAATAATATCGCACAATCTAATTATATTAATTAGACGTAATTCAAGTCCAAAATATAATATATCTCACAAATAAGTGAGCCTTGGCCAGTGGGGCAAGCATGACGAAAATAATATTGACAAGTGCTTAGGTGAAACACGTGTCACAAGTTTCGTCGATAAATGATCGGCAATGTAGAACAGCAACTTATCTTGTGGGCTACATGGAAGAAACTATTAAATATTATTAAGAGATATAGGAAGTCACAGAAACACGAGAGCCTGCGTGAAAAAATGCATAGACATAAAAGAAGCTAGAGAAGTATGCCAGGACAGGAAAGTATGGCGGCAAATAGTTAATAAAAAGAGTGTCAGTAGAGTGAATGACGCTTAAAACAAAAGACCTTGGCCACTAATGGAACCAAGTGGGGAACCTTACATAACGACTTCGTGAGGTTCTTCGCTTGGGGTGATTGCTAGAGAGATTGATCAGCAACCTGGGTCGGAGCAGTATTGCGGAACGAACGTGTTATTTACTTAAATAGCACGAGGTGTAATTATCAATCCGGTCGGTATGCAGTTGTCTTGTATTGGTACAGTAGAAACATTGCGTAAATTCCGTTTCCAGCAAAATGTCAACGAATAAGAGGTTATATTACAGCTATCTCTGTTTTTATTCAAAATAACTTATTCTTCTTGTTGGGTATTTTTAAAGGTAATTTTTTCAGTACATGAAATACCACAGAAGCAAACCATCATACTTTCTTATCTTTAAATGTTTTGATTTTCATAAAAAGCTGCAGACGGCTTTGTCCTCAGGTGAGGGGCAAAGCCGACGAAATACAGCATGTTAGAAATAATTAAATTACCAAATCATTGTTTTTTTGATGTGATTAATACTTATAGAAATATAATATAATATAATGTAGAACTCGAAATGAGAAAAAACTGGATCAATTGAACATCTTATTAACTTAAAAAAAAACATTGACGGTTAACTTGTTGGCGCTGCCCCCCCTTACCCTACATCTCCTTTTTTTATTCCGAAACTTGTTCGGGAGGACTGGACGCAGCTAAACGAAAAATACTTTTGAATTTGTTTCCAGAATATCCAGGTGAAATCTTTTTACTTTTTTAAAACCATTTTGAACCATTTTTAATAATAACATTATTTTTAGGTTATAGAATTATTATAAACAAACTAAGCGTCTAAATGCAAAAACGAAAAAAATGTTGATTCGTATTCAAAATGCCTAGGAGCTACTATTTGCAAACAAAGGATATGATCAAAATGAAAAAAATTCTCTGGATTCTTCTCGAAAAAATCTAAATGCGCTTTTCTTAATATTTAATATTTCGGAGGGGAATCCGTAAGAAATAATATAATTATTTAAAGATGGTTAAAATGGTTTCGGTTTATGGGTCAGACGGTTGATTTGTTTATCATTAATTTAAAAAGTTTGAATTTCACAGATGTAGAAAATTTCAGGGTCGAAAATTTTCTCCTATTACTGTATAATAGAGATTAGTGTGATCAGAAAAGCTTTATAATAGACAGATGTAATTGGTAATGAACATCATTTTCAAATATTCATTCTTTCATGAGTGCTCCGTTCCCGTGCCCCTCGTATAAGTTTTGACGGAAAAAGTGCTTCGGTTTAAACTTTCTAAGCGTTTCACATTGCATCAAGTGGTATTATCGCACTAGTCTGATATTTCTATATAAATATATGTGCAGAACAATTGCTCAAGCCGTGCCATGTAAATTCTTTATCAATCATTGAACTTCCTGTGAAGACATTATGAAATTATCGGCAAATTTTTTTATTTTAATAAGTTAACAAAAATTAATTGTCTTAACTTGTTTAAATTTAAAAAATTTTTGATCTCTTCAAAATATTTAAAATTAAATAATTAATATATAAGATATTCTTTATGTTCCTGTGATTATACTTGGTCACTTGAATATATAAACATTCTTTGAAACAAACTTTATAATCCTTTTACCTTCTTTCTAACTTATAAGCTCTATCCAATGTCTGTCCCTGGAAAGTTTTGAAGACTTCAGAGAACTTTTTCATGACCTGAAAACTCCTGGAAACTCTTGAGTGAACCTTGGAATAAAAATTTTAAAAAAATGTATTCTTCATTTCCTTATATTTATCATATAATATAATGGGTCAACAAAACGAAAAATCTCGTAAAAATTTTTATTTTGCAATGAAATTTGTGTGTCCCAAGAGATAATGAGCCACATTGAAAAAAATATTCTTTTAATTTATTACATATGTACGTTCAAACAAATCTCCAAATAAAAAAGAATTAGTTAATTTATATAATGTTTTTAGATTCTGAATTAATAAAAAAGATATCTTGTCCTACATAAGTTAACTTTTTACATGTTCTGGAGAATTAAAAAAATTTGAATTAAAAAATATTTAATTGAACAAAAATATTTTCGAACAGTACATATAGTACAAAAAACATTACCTGGGTCTAAAAATGAGCCCTTAAGCAAAGGGGGTTTGCAGTAATAATAATAATAAACCATATAATAACAGTTTGACTGAAAATAAAAACGTATGACGTAATCATTACAATGTCTTTCTGCTATAAATCTAATGATTAATACTTACGCCCTGCATTTTTTCTATTACAAGCTTAAAAAAGTCTATGCAATTTTATATAAAGCTTATAAAAGCTAAGATTAAGCTTATTAGAGCTTATTTTAGAAAACTTTCTTCCACCGGAAAAATAGTAAAAAAAAATGAAGTTGAAGTTAAGTTCTGGTTATCACTAAATTTTCGAAATTGTATTTTAGTTTCACATATAGTGCTCAATTTTACAAGTTAAATTTTTAGATTTAATGATTTAATATTTTGAAGTTTTCTATGCAAATAGTTTGAAAAGAATGGGCTATAAATCAGAAAAGGTCACCCAAGTTATGTGCTGATTTATTTTCTTAAAATACGTTAATTTTAAGAAAAGAGAATTCTGTCAAAAATATGTATTTTTAATGAATTTACATACAGGATTTTTATCTCAGATCAGTATTTTTCTATATATTTACAGAAATCTAGTTAAAACCAAAAAATATAAAATAAACTTTATTTATTTATCTTTTCTTTCATCAAATAGGGGCCATAATAAGTTAATCTTATTGTATAATCTTTAGGAAGTATACTCAAAAAACGTTTATATTTTGAACTGGGTCATTTGACATCTTAGGAATTTTTTATTTTCCGTCTTCTATTAATAACTTGAATATTTGTATCTCTTTAATTTATAATTAATCAATTTCGTAATGAGTTTAAAAATTAATATTATTTCAGGTAGAAATTAATAAATTTGCAGTGAAAGCTAAACATCAATTGATTGTTTTGTAAAATATACACGTGAAATATCAAAATGAATCAGCAATAACGATAATTTTACTTTTTCAGTCCACGCCTCTGGATCTCTTTAGGTTTCCGAAAGCGTACTAAATATTCAGCGAATAAATGATCTAAAAATAAAAATGGAAATGTTGACGGAATCTTTAGCATCACACACGGTGAAATGGCACATCCTATAAAAATATGCAAATCTCGTTTCGAAATAGATCTCGCAATTAATTGAAAACCGGTTATGTACATCCAGTTCACTTAGTGGGTTTTATCAGGCGAAAAAGTTGATAGAACCAGTGCACATTACTGCAGTTTGTGTAATCATTATGTAAATGCCACTTGACACACCTGAATTAGCACTATTTACCTTTTGCGCTCGGTCACTCGCGGTCAGCCCGGAGTCGGTATCGGTACCGTTGCATGTTTCTTGCGAGTCGGCTCGCGAAAAGCATTACATGCAGTACACTGGCCTCCTTGTCTCTATATAGTATATGTCATATATCTATATTTGTTGGCGAGTCTTCCGCGAAACCGGTGTTATTATCAGGAAACCATTATGCTTTGAAGGTGTACTGTACTCGTATCGAACCAAGAAGTGAGACACCGAAATTGGTTTTAGCCTCTGTGGTCAAGCAGACAAGTCACGGTTATAACGTACATACGCATGGTTGGTCAGCAAGTCCGTTAAACATGTGAGTTTACGCATTCTTGTTTGTCAACATTCTTCTTTTTTATGCAGACTCTTCACTTCCGAGTTGGCTTCACCGACCAACAAAGAATATGCATCAGGGTGCCTCGTGAAATTACTTTTTTTAGATTTTGTAAAACCTTCTATCAAACATTTCTTTCTCTTGTTGAGAAAATGATTTAATATTTTCAAGATTAAAACACACACGCACACACACAAATATATATATATATATATATATATATATTATATACTTACTGGCAGCAATTTCTACTGTTTCAAAAACATATAAGCAATTTTTTTTACAATTAAAAAATGTTTTTCTTTTCTTCAAAAAATTTAAATAATCGACACATTTTGGCAAAGTCAGTGGTTCCTTATTTTTTATATTTACTAGCATTATCGAAGTTTGTCGACTTTAGGGGGAAAATAATTCTCAATTCAAAATAAAAATTTATAAAAAATTTATATTTTTAGTGTTTTTTGTTCTCTTTTCAAATGAAAAATTCAATGAAGAATGAAAAATGTTATATTTTATATCTTAACTAAAACTATTCTGATATTTATTCAAAAAAAGTTAGAAAGTAAACCAAGAAAGATTATTCCTGATACGGAATAAGAATTTTTCTCGAGAATTCTTGATAAGAATGATAAAGATTATTTAAGATTTTAGAAAGATTTTAGGTTTTTTTTTTTAAATTCGATTAAGTTTAAAAGACGGAAATATGTATAGGTGTGCCCAAATTCAGTGAGTGCATTCCAAATATTTTCGATGAGCCTAGGCGCATCGTAAAAAGATATTTAGGACTTTCAGAAGTTTAACAGAAATTTAAATATTATTTTTATATATTAAATTATTCATATTTTCAAATATAATTCTGATAAATACAATAATATGACAAGTCTAATGAAACCGTCGTATTTCTAAAAGAATTTCCGAAAAAAGTTGTTTCAATTGACGATTTACAGCCCAATATACAGTCGCTCAAAGTTACCGGGTTAGGCTAACCCATTTGCGTACAGCAGGTAACATTTTTATAGTCGCTACACTGATGCTCAATTATTTTAAACATTTTCAAACGCTAGCGCAAGTGTTCCTCAGTTTTTTATTCTTATATTAAAAAATTTTTCAGGAAAAGAAATAATATTTTCTAAGGCTTTCATCATTTAAAAAAAGTAAGAGATTAATTTGACTCCCTGAATTCAATTTTATTATGAAATCACAAATTTGAGGGTATTTATTACCAACATAAAAACCGAGAAAGTAACCTCTTAATATTTTTTATTTAATCAGGAAAAAATAAGTTATCATTTGCTTGCCAGAATTAAGCAATTTCCGAATTAAGGTTTTCGAAAATCTAAAAAAAAAGGGGTCAATCATAAGGCACCCTAATATATTCCTATCCATAGGCGTGAAAAGTGAGGATTACTACTTTTAAAATGCTAAAAAGTATTGCAGACAATCCAGATATTATTTTAAGGTAATTCAATTTAGTTCACTGGGCAGTAATTCCCCGAGAAAATTTTATTACAAAATCGATTAAAACCCTAAAAACAGTTTAAGCACATGCCTTGTGGCGCGGCGCGGATTTTGGATATGGCCCGAAGGACCATTGTTTTTTCGAGCTTAATAAAGATATTTAAAAGCAATCGCACACACTAATACAGAATGTACTGTGCTTTTTTAAAAACAATTTTGTAAGATACAGGGATATGTTACTTTTTTATATTATAACTGATATAAAATATTTTAATCTCAAACGTGTATATTATTCTTGAATAACTGTGTAAAAATACTTTATTGTGTAAAATGATATGTAGCGGTAAAAATAAAACTGCGATCAGTTTAATGACATCTCTTTTTGCAAGTGACTCTATTTCAAGTTTTGACGAACAAAGAAGGGATCGTCCATTATTTGCTTTCAAGAACTTCGAAGATCAGTAATTGTAAAACACGCCTACATTCCTCAGATGCTACGTAAGTCGAGTATCCATACATTCTGAGATTTCTTGTGGCCCCCTAACAATACTGAGCGTCTATATATTCATGTGACAGCCTGTTAAATCGCTTGCTTGTTTTTGCTAAAAAAAATATCTCTATTCACCCAGGTGTTTAATCTTTGAAGGGCATGTGATACTTACAGTTTCCCCGGCTTTTTTCCACAAAAATGAAAATTTTTAAAAACTGAATTCGGAGATGCTATAAAATATCATAACCAACGCCCCGGACTCTTTTTTGAGGGATAATAACAAAAAAATTCTTGTGTTAAATAAAAATTTTGCATATGCATTATTTTGAGGTTACGTCGTTTTTCATCTCTGCCTTTCCGATAATCTGGAAATCATTTATGAAATAAACTTTTTTGATTGCCTGCAAACAAGGTTAGTTCCGGGAGATTAGTTACTATGTTTATTTGCAAGTCCAAAGTTTTCGGCCAAAAATATTGTGTAGTTTGGAAGTAACGGTCGGGTGAATTGTAACACACATAACCTTGTGATACACACGCACGTCGTTAGCAGTATAAAAATTTTTTTGATAAAAAAGAAAACACAAAAAAAGTGTGTGCGGACGTCCGTTAGCATGTTCGCTATCATTTCTCAGATTTTTAAGGTAAAATATTTCTTATCCTAGGAAAAAAGCCGGGGGATTCTAACACTGAAAAAATCGATACTATTTCCTAAGCGCTATGTAAATTAATCACATTGTGCTAAATTAAAACTTTTTTGAATTAACCCACAAAAAAAGTGTGTGCGGACGTCCGTTAGCACGTTCGCTATCATTTCTCAGATTTTTAAAGTAAAATATTTCTTATCCTAGGAAAAAAGCCGGGCGAATCTAACACTGAAAAAATCGATACTATTTCCTAAGCGCTATGTAAATTAATCACATTTTGCTAAATTAAAACTTTTTTGAATTAACCCACAAAAAAAGTGTGTGGGACGTCCGTTAGCATGTTCGCTATCATTTCCCGAATTTTTAAGACAAAATATTTATTATTCTAGAAATAAATCCGGGGGAAGCTAAGACTGGTAAAATCGACAATTTTTTAAGTATCACATGCCCTTAATATCTGATCACTTGAGCTTCAATACAGTACAGCACAATTAATTATACTTAATTGGTCCAAGACCCGTAGGGCTTCTAGTTGCTCATAAACTATAAAACATAAATTATTGTCCCTAAAATCCACCGAAGCGCCTTTTCCATAAGCTCTATACTTTAATCAGTAATGTGGAATTCTGCCACTTATCAGTGAAAATCGTTGTTGTTTTGATTCAGTGATCTATTTCCAGCCATTTGATTCAATAAGATTGCGTTCTGAATCAGTGACAATTTTTACTTTCACTAATTTGATTCAGTGGTCTAATCTCCCACTGATTCAAATAGGTTCTTAACGCCTTTATTATAATTGGTTATAAAATTACATATATTCTTTCATTCATATTCGCTTAACCTTGCATTTTAATTTTGACACACTTCCACATAGCATTTAAATTTTTAAAAAATGTAAAAATAATAAGTATTTTAAAAAATGGCATTACAAAGTTTTATGATATTTAATTTGACCCCCCTTTAAAAAAAAAAAACAAACAAATTTTCAACAAAATAATTGAATCCTTAACCAAAACATATTAATTTTCAAGCTGACAGTTGCATTTTTAATAAAAAATGATGAATTTTCAATCAAGAAGATTAATTTGCTACCGAAAAGGCAAATTTTCATCAAAATACTACATAAACTTTCTACCAAACAGTTAAATTTTCATCTGAAAAAAGATTAATTTTCCACCAAAAATTAAATAGTTACATAATCAATTAAAAAGTATAATTCCATTCACCAGCGCAGAAATTTAGAAAGGGCTCTAGTAGGGACTTTGCTAGTTTACCATATCTCTCGTCGGGATCTAGTGGGGAAAACTATTCGGGGCCCCATCTAGTAGGGTTCTAGTGGGGTCAGCCCGCCTACAATTCAATTGAAGAGAAGAGCCCCTGCTACTGGCAGCCAGTACTTTTATCCGTTCATCATCATACGACTGTATACGACCCGATTATCATTTATATTTTCAAAAATTGAAATTTCATTTAAACATTTTGGGTAATTTTAACACCCACTACTGCTATACTCTAACGATATGACAGAAAAGGTATTAAAAAAATAAATATTAATTTATTTGCGAGTATTTTTACTTTAAATATTAATGGTCCTATCTATAGTGAATTCACATATTTCATTCTTAAAAATTATATCTCAAATAGAATTTCTAGCGTTACGGAGTATCGAACCTACATATCTATACCTAAATCTGTCGCCTAGCATTCGGGAGTCTTAACCACTGCGCTAAAGCGACAAGTTGAAACTTGATGAAAAAGTCATCCTCATAACCTACAGATTAAAAAATATAAAGCTGATCAATATTTTTTGCAATGGCATTCGGTTTTATCTATGACAAATTAAAGTGTGAACATTTTTTAAGTTTTACTACTTTAAAAGCTTGCACTAAAATAACAAAAATGGGTGGAATGCGGTGTGTTACTCCTGCATGTAAATATCAGGTTATGACAGCTCCTCCAAAAAATTTAATTTCTTTTATGTGCCAGAAGGCAAAGAAAATGTTAAAGTCTGACAAAATGCCATCATAAGAAAAAATTTGTTGTAAAACCCGAATGTGGCATGCGCGAGACATTTTTTTTACACAAGATATTTTGTGGGAGCGAAACACGATTTCAGAGGATGGAGTCACTGTTCTGGAAGTTGCAATAATTGATTGTTGTTTAATTTAATCGTCTTAATATTAGTGTTGTTTATATAATAATTGGCAATTCATGTTTTAATATTATTGTTTGAATTGTTTGTGAGACATAAAATAATATCATTACATATAATTATCTTCATTTCAAACAAGAAAATCACGCAGAAATATAAAAATTGCAATAAGTACAGTGTGCATATTTGCATGAAAAATATGAAACATTTCATCTTTATCTAAAACGATATTTTGATTTTTAAACATTCTTTCGTTGAATTGTAAAAAAAAATAATAAAAACTATATATTTTAATAAAAATTATAGAAGATTTTATCTTAAACTGAAACTACGAGGGTGGATTGATAAGTTTCCGGCCTGACCAAGGAAAACAACGTTTTTAAGAATTTTTTTTTTTTATTTCTCAACATAATCTTCTCCAAGGCTGATAC
>NC_046658.1:49178675-49185900 GCF_010883055.1 Belonocnema kinseyi | reverse complement strand
ATGTTTCGCTACGTGAGAAAATTCGGTAGTAAACTATTTAGAAACTATCTATATAAGAAGAGCGAGATGAAATTAAAATGTATGAACATGGGACTCAACATTTGCTATTCGCCCAAAAATTCTGAATGAATAAACACTGAATAAGAATACGACCAAAATATAAATTTCCTTCTAAAAATTAATGATTTAAAGATTTTAGTCTATGCGAAAGAGAAATGGCAGCGTTCATGTATTACTTAATATTAAAATGGGGGATTTGATCATCTTTCGTTTCGGTCTTTAATGTGAGGCAGGGTTTTTTGTCTGATTACGTAATATTTTA
Organism: Belonocnema kinseyi; assembly: GCF_010883055.1. Classification (NCBI taxonomy): domain Eukaryota; kingdom Metazoa; phylum Arthropoda; class Insecta; order Hymenoptera; family Cynipidae; genus Belonocnema; species Belonocnema kinseyi. The sequence continues at coordinate 49,185,578 of NC_046658.1, read as the reverse complement.
AATTGCATGTTTTATCAAAAAATTGTTTCTAAATGTATCTAAGCATTATTTTTAAAGGAGAATATCAAACAAAAATTCTCAAGGTTTCTGGGAAAATTTCAAACCATTTTTGACTTTGATAAATTAATTTCAAGAGAAATTTGGAAAAGATTACAAAGTTTTTCAAATTATTTCCTAAAATATCGAAACACAATATAGAAAATTCTAAAGAAAAATTTTTCAATTGTGTAAGGTTACATAATTTTAGAAGTGAGTCCTGTTAGTTTAATAGATATCTATTTTAAAGATTTAAAAAGATTATAAAATAATTATAATACTAGAATAGGTTAAAAATGTTGTTTAAGAAAATGTAGATTTTTGAGAATTTTTGAAAAAATGTACAAGCATTTTGAAGGTTTCCGAACGATTCAAGACAATTGATTTTTTTTAAAGATTCATAAGAAAATTTTAAATGTTTTAAAATTAATTCTAAGAAAAAATTGGAAAATATTTAAAGCTATTTTCTAAAATTTAAAAAACAGATCAACATTTCAAAGATTAATTCTGCAATATTTCAAAATTTTATAGAAAATCCGAGTAAGTTTCAGAGATATGTAGACATTTCGAAAAGACTTAAAAAAATTAAAACTTTTAAGTGTTGAAAAAGAGTTTAAAACTAAAGATGAAAAAAAGACCTTTTCAGTATTTTAGAAAGTTTCAAGAGAATGAAAAAAGTTTTTTAAGATTTCTAGGTACAATTAAAATTATTTTTTATTTTGAAAAATTAAAGATAGGAAAATTTTTCAAAGGATTTACAAAATTGTCTTAGCAATTGCTATGGAGACATTTTGAATGATTTTTTATTTCGGAAAATAAATTTTTAAAGAAAATTGAATAAAAATTCAGAGCATTTCCAATGATTTTCTAAGATGTCAGAAAAAAAAAGTGCGAAAGATTTATAAACAAAATGTTTCTATTTGGTAGGATTCGGAAAAATTTTTAATAATTGTTGAAAAAGATCAAGTTTTAAATAAAATTATTAAATGTTTCAAAATATTTTCAAAAGTGTGGAAGATTTTAAGGAATTAAAAAAAATTTTGTATTATTCTTTGTTATGAAATATGAAACATCTGGGTTTTAATTCTTTAAAAAATCTTCTGAGTAAAAATCCTGATATTCAGAAAAGAAAAGTAATTTTTCCTTAAATTTTCTGATTTAAGAATTGAGAATAAGCAAAAGAAATTCACTGTGTTTTAGAAACATACGAAGATGGGACGAAAAAACTTTTACTGCTCGAGAATAGTGATAATGTTGTTTATACAGCGGATTCCGATTTTAATACTCAAGAAAAAGCGGGATATATAAAAAATAAATACAAGGAAAGAGTAAAGCTGAGTGATTTTCCGAAAATCCTCTTACAAAGCACATTAATATCATCATCAACCTCAGATGATTGTGACTCTTCGTGGGAGACAGAGGAATTAAAATTGCTTCTAGAGTCAGGAACGAAAAAATTGAGAAAGTACAAAAAAAATGTGACGAGAAAAGGCAATAATGGCGGAAAATCTAAAGCAAAAGGTAATGAAAATACAAACATTTTTCAACTGAAAAACAGATGTTTACTCATTTCAAAAAATGTTGGAATTCCCTCTAAGTTTTTTTAAACTAATGAATCTTGTGTAAAATTCTTAAATTTAAAAATACATTTTGAAAGAAAGAATAATATTTTTCTCAGGCATTATTAAACCATCACGCACTGAAAACTGCGACCAAAGCCGTTCTCTATTAGTGGAAAACCCAATTGAAAATAAAAAATTTGAAATCGTAAGTATATAAAGCGAAGATTTCTGTCCACCAGAGCCAAGAAAATCAGATGAACCGTTATTTGAGACATTTCATTTGAATCAAATATTTTACCCACAATGGCAGCCACATAATAATGATGAAGACCAGATACTAAATAACGTTGAACAAAATATCAGTAGTGGAGAATCAACTTCTGATAATTTGGCCAACATCATAAAAAATAATGAAAAAGATTGTAATGGAAACAATCATCAAGCTACTGACAAAGGTTAAGTGTAGAATAATACTAAGAATTTGTATCGATTTGAATTGTGCTACTATTTATAAATATTTTATTTTATTAATAACTTAAAATCTTATGTTTTAATTCCTTTTTCGAAGTTTTCTCTCAAAATAAATTCTTGGAAAATATTAAAATATGTACCGAACAAATCATTATTCAAGATCAAGAGCGAAAGACGTGTCATACGAAGTCCGCAAATAATTTTCAACTTAATCTTTCATATAAACATTGCAAGTAATATTTCAGAAGTTTTATTTATAATTTTTTGTAGTTGATCAAGCTAAATTAGGTTTCCACGAACAACTAAATAAGAAGAATGCCACAAAAGAAGACGAAGCACATAAAAAGAAACATCAAGGTAAGAACACCGTTAAATTGGTTGAACAGAAAAATTTTTTTGCTTTCTATTACATGATGATAATATCAATTTTTAGATTCATCTGGACCATCTGGACACACTTACTAAAATGTACAAAAAGATGAACATAATTTGAAAATCAAAAGGGGATGTATTTGTTCAGGTTAAGTACCACAGATAATGCTATTAAAAATGCATAAACCATTAGTTTCTGAAAATTTTTATCAAAATGAATTAACTTGGTATTAAGTTGTTTGTTTAGATACGCAACTCATATTAGCTGCAATAAAGGAAGTCAGTGTCACTCAAAAAGAAATTTTAGATAGGCAAGAGCGTAATGAAGATATCCTGCATGCCTTAGCTATAAAAGTGGGTTTTTTGCCAAACTCACAAGGTTTTATTGGTAGTAACTATCAGCAACTACCTTTTAAAGAAGTTTCTGAACTTAAAGAGTTCGATGATAAGTTAAATAACGAAGCATTCAGAAATAAATTTGTAAGTTTTAAAAGAAAATATGTTAGAGTTACAAAACAAAGTTTTTAAAAAGATACATGTATTTATATAATAAATTTCTCTGTAGACTTTATCACTGCATTCCCTCGTGGATAAGGATCTAAATGTCTCAAAAAGTGTTTTAAACGTTTTAAAAAAATACTTTTCGAAACACCTCGCTTCACAATTCACAAACGTCAGAAGAATGGCAAACAAGCTCTTGCTCAAAGATTATAAGCTTCATTAATGTATTTTAGCTATTTATTAGAAGTTATTTTGTATTAGAACAGATTTTTACTATTTATGAAATTTTTATACAATTTAATTTTTTAATAACAAAAACTTATATTTCAAAGATCTTATCATTCCTAACTTGAGAAGTTATGTTTTCATTTCTTTAAATAATTATTTTCTTATTTACTAATTAGATGCTGTTATGGAAACGCATGGTTCAATCAGCAATGGTGCTAAATCTAATTTCTTAGAAAAGTGCAGCAGATGCTATTGGAATCGTGCTAAGCAATGTGAGAGATTGCGATAGAGGACGCCAAGAACGTCAGGCGGCTGCAAGTAATCATAATATTTCAATTGCAAATATAAAATGTGGTAAATATTTTAATCTAATTTTAATTTAATACGTAATTTTCATTTATAATTCTTTTAAAGAAAGTTTTCGTGCATCATATCGTTCGTACCAACTTTAACTATGTGTGACTAATCTGACACAATTTAGGTGTAACAGAAATATAAATAAATCTCATTTGTTCTTTAGTTCATTGTTTATTAATTAAATTGTTTAATAATGAAATATTAAAACCCTTTTTTCACTAATCGGCCGTAAAAATTATTGCACAGCTGGGGCCCAGCTAGTTACCCCAATCTGGGTACTAGTTGGTTTTAGCGTTACAACCCAGATAACAGCCCACCTGGACGAGACTGTGGTTCCCCGTTGGGACCCAACTGGAACTTGGGCAATCTGGCTGTAACCCAGTCTGGCCGTAGTCGATTTTTCAACACGGGTAAATATTAGACTCATCATTATCTCTTGTGTATATCTGATAAAACCACAGTTGGTCGCAGTATGGAAGTAGGGGGGGGGGGAGCAATGTAGGTAACTTAGATAACGTTTTGCAAGTTTCCTGATGAAAAATTGTAACAAACTTGGCTAATTTTCCTTGAATTTGAACAGAAGTAATAGAACTCGATACAAAAAAATCTGGCTATTTTTTGATTGAAAGATCATTTTTTTGGGGTTTTTGTTGAAAAAGCATCTATGTCGACAAAAATTCATAATTTTGTCAATAATTCAACTGCTTGGTTGAATGCAGTCCCCTGCAACGACTGTACGTTAGCGTTAGTTCGCCAGTGGACTAAGTGAAGCGTGCGGCGCAGATGGCGCTGGGACTCTTTCCAGCCTGTTTTTACATGGGAGGAATAGGCAAGATTAGTTCGAAATTAATCGAATTAATTTATAATATTCGTAATAACAATCGGTTTTATGCATAGCATAGTTAAAGCTCTGTATCTTGTTAAATATGAGAGTAATAGTAAGTGAAAAAAAAATCGTTAAAATATTCTTTTCTAGCTGCGGGAACTTGTGATAGGTTTCAATCGTAACTTGGAGTAACTAAATTTAAAGTATTTTTCAACTCAAGAAACAAAATTAAACTTATAATTATACTAAATTTTATTATTGAATTCCAAATACGTCTATCAAATTTATATTAAGTAGTTTTGTAAAAAATAAGTTTGAAAAAAGCATGGTGAAACAACAAATTTATTTTATAAAAAATAATAAGAATTAACAATATCAGATTTTGATATAAATTAGTCATTCATTAGAAACAGTAGCTCTAATACAATAATAGATGATTTTTTGGAATAAGCGAATTAATCAATTGATTTAAGGATTAATTAATCAAAAAAAACTTAAATTTAAATAAATAAATTAAGAAGGTATAGTTTTTATTTTTTATGTTTTTATCTTTTTATGAAAGAATAAAAAAATAAAGATATCGTTTCTCTTTAAGATAACATGTTCCATATTTTTGATAAAAATACATACAGTTTTTATTAAATTTTTTATATCTACACGAAAGAATTTTTTAAAATAAAAGTACAGTTTCAATTTAATATAAAATGTTCTATAATTTTTGTTAAAATACAGTGTTTGATTGATTTTTCATATTTCTATGGAAGTTTTATAAAATACAGCTTTTATATAATATTTTTTTTCTACGCCAGATATTTTGTAATGAAGATATCGTTGGAGTTTAAGATGAAATGTTCCATATTTATTATTCAGGGTAGCGCCTGGCCCGGGAAATATGAAAAACCGGGAAATGACAGTGAATTTATTTTTTGAACGGGAATTTTACAAATTTTTAGAGAAAAAAGTTCTCTCCAAGTTGGATTTCAACAGTTTTTTAAATCACCAATTGAATTTTAATCCTTTTCAATTATGACATCATTCAGTTTATAATGCGTAATCCGAAAAAATTCTACTGTTAACATTTTCTATTTTAAGTTTTAAATTTTAATTTAAAGAATTTTAATATGCAGTCTTGAATACTTGCATATTTAATTGAATAATTTTTTAAAATAAATCTGTACTTTAAATATTAAAAGGGAACAATAATTTATTTAAAAAGTCTTATTCATTTAAAAAATGTTAGGTTCTCATTTAAAATGTATATATTATTTTCAATTTACAAATATCTTCATAATAATGCATTTTTGATCAAATATTGTTTCAGTCTAAAATATTCAATTTTAATATATTCAATTTAAAAATTCTTTAATTGAGAAAAAGAATAATTATTGAATAGTTAGAAATATTTCACCAAATATTTAAAAGCGCAAAATTTGCCACTGAATTGTTTTACATAGAAAGCTTTGAATCTCTAGAATTTCGGAGGGCTTTAAAACTGTTAACGTTACAATTTTAATTGTTCTATTTAAAAAATGTTTTATTTGCAAGTCATTTTGTTAAACTTTGACGTATATATAATAATTGAACACTTATTATTTGTAGACAAAATTTAAGTAATTTTAAGAGGTATTTGGAAGTTTTGAAAAGTTTCGAAATTAATTTTGCACTTGAATTTATTTAATTTAAAACAAAATGTAGATTTTTGCCGATTAAAAACAAATTTAGAAGCTTTTTAAGAATTGTCAAAGGATTTAAAAGAATAAAAACATTTTTTTAAGATTCTTAGAAAAATTGAAAATAATTTTTCATGTTAAAAAATTTTTCAAAGAGAATACTTAAAAAGATTTAATAAGATTTCTAAAATTTTTAAGAAAGAATCTGGAAGATTTTAAGAATTTTTTTTTAATTTGCAAGATTTTCTAAAAAATTTAGGAAAAATTCGATTCATTTCTAAAATCAAATAATTGAACTTATAATTTAAGAAGTATTCTTTTTTTTATTTAATTTTTCAATTTTTAACGTTTCTACTTTAAAATTGTTTAAAATACTATAATATAAGAAATGTAAAATTAATTGATTCTTTAATTTAAAGCATTGAAAATGATAAGGTGAATTAAATTTGTGTCTGAATCTTTGAACTTATTAATTTCTAAAAGTTAAAAATTCTAAATTTTGTAGTTTATCTGCATTTTATTAAAAATTGTTAAATTGAAATGTGTTAGTAGCTTTAATTTTTTACATGTAAATTTTATTGGCCGTCAAAAAATGTTTCAAAATCCAGAAAAAACCGAGGAATTACCGGGAATTTTTTTCTTTGATTAAAACGGCCACCCTGCTATTAAAATACTTAAGTCTTCATTTAATTTTTAATATTTCTACCAAATAATTTTAAAATGTAAAGATATACGAGGGTGGATTGATAAGTTTCCGGCCTGACCAAGAGATGGCGCGACTAGGCCTACCTTGAGGTGGCGTTCTAGAGTACCATCCTTAGATAGCTTGTAGCTATAGTTTCAGCCCGATCGCCATGTTAGTTTAGGTTTCAGAGCACAC
>NC_046658.1:49153161-49178575 GCF_010883055.1 Belonocnema kinseyi | reverse complement strand
TCCGCTAACCATTTTACATCACCGTTCCCTAACACTTTTTGTATTTCTTGTTGTGTGTTTAAATATAATTTGATATTTGGAAAACAGACAATCATTTTTCACGCAACCCTTTCACATTAACAACAAACAATTTGTTCAATACTCCACAGCAAAATTCTACTCCTTTTCTTTACGACTTATTCATCTACGTAGTGTGAGACAGTTCATATTTAAAATATATTCTGTATTTTCTTCAACGTTTTTTACGATTTTGAGAATACAGCGAAGTGTTTCAATGAGAACAAGTTCTAAAAAATAATGTGCTGTTAATAATATTTTTGTATTATTTGAATAATATGGTGAATACCTTGTAAAAAAATTAATGAAAAATTGAAGAAAAAATCCCTAATTTGTAAGTATGTATAGATCATTTATAACAAAGAATGTTTCTAAAATGTAAAATAGATCCTTGGAATATTTTTGCAAACTTCGGAAAATCGATTTTATTTATTTAAAAAATGTTCTTTAATAAAAAAGATGTTTTATTTAACACAGTTTTGAAGCATCTTTGCCTCTTTAAGGTGTTACAATACCGTAAAACACCTGTACGAGTTTAAAATTTGATGAACAAATTTCGAATTTATATAGTACTTACTTGCTCGTCCAACCAATTTAACTGTGTATAATGGCCAGCTGTTCAGGGGATTAAGCTTTTCCTTAACAAATTGGATAAACATCTCCGATGTTTCGTGAGTGTATGGTGGTGGTAAAATTAGGATTCCATCCTACCTTTTTGGGCATTATATTTGAGCCAACAAGACGGCACAATATCCACTTTCCGCTTCCCTTTCGGTCCACGAGTTACGAACCCTATTAATTGATAATTATAGAATTCATCGCCGATCTCATCCTGTGTATTTAAATCCATTTCTACGGAACAGAAAATATGGTTTAGGTAACTTAATCCCAAAAATATAATAAAAATAACGAAAGTTACATTGAGTATATTATCATATTGAAATAATTTATTACGAGGTATTTAGTTTATATTTTATTTTAAGGGTGTAAAATTTGTACATACTTACTAGTAATTTGAACTTTAAATCGACAATCAATGCCAGATTAACAAGAAAACCTGTATACTGCTGTATACGTGTGGAACAGGTTGAATATGAGTACAAAATGGCGTGACACTAGAACATTTCCCTTCTCGCGGTATTGTTTGCGCAGCTGCGCAATCGTACTTTGGTCAGCAAAGACGGCTTTTTTAAATGATAAAATTCCAAGAGTTTAGAAAAGTCTTAACTTATTGTTGGTTTACTTGTAACTATACATAGCCATGGTTGCGTAAATATTTTATTATATTATCAGAAGTGCAGTTAAGAAGCTTTTGGAAAGTTCATTCTAAAACCGATGGTAGATAATAGTCAAATCATTACATTTAAAAAAATGCACGTGAATTTATACGTGCATTTACAGATTTCAATTTTGGAAAATTCACGCTGATTTACAAATGTTACGTGTGAGTTTGATTGTATATGTGGCCTGCCATTTTTCTCCATTTTTATTTTACTTGTGGAAATACACGTCTAAAGTTACGCTTGCTTATCTATTTTGCAACGTAAATATTCAGAAATTAATATTTGGAAATGCACGTGCACTTTTTCATAGTAGTATACTTGACAGCTGTGAATATAGTTTTTTAGGTATGAAAAACATAAAAATTATTGTTTGAAAACAACAAAATTATCACTTGAAAGAGTATTGAGTACACCTAATTGTACAAAACAATAAATATACTTAATTAAAATAGAAACTAACACGTAAATATAGTTCAATCATTGTACATTTTCTTTAAAGTGTACTCTTATTGACTCATATTTGGGCCTTATTTTCAGTCTGAAACCAATTTAATTATTATGTGGCAAGTCGTAAAGGACGTTTCTATTTTTCGTCATAGGTCTAGTTAAGAGGTGCTTATTATTTTAACCTTTAACTAAGAACAATTTATAATGAACTTACTGCAATTTTACAAGAAATTTTTCAGGAATAAGTACAAAATTCCAATTTGTAACAAAATGAAGTAATCGACACCTCGGGTTTTTATTATATGCTTCACTTTTTTTATTTTTACAAAGCATAGAAATCTGTAAATATACAAGTACAAACTATTAATCGTGGAGCAGTGGTATAACAAAAGTCTTTTTCGAGCCTTCTTCTTGCATACTAATAGATAAGCGTATCAATTTGCAATCTACCGCTGTTATTTCATAACTTAAAACATTATTTGAGGCTTTGTTATTTAGCTGCCACATATTTAAACGTCGCGAATCTATCGGCCATGTAAAAGTCAACCGCTTTTTCTTCCAGACTTTACCTCTAATCTCTATTTTATTGTCAACTATGCGCATTTTCTTGACCTTTATGACAGTTTTATCTTTCATAAGTAACGTGTTGTTGGGAGAGGCAGTCCTTATCTCAAAGTTTTTTTACTTAAGTTTTTTAGTACCGTTTTCATTTCCTTCTAAAATTTCGAATAACGGTGGTACAGAGGGTTTCCTATTGTTTACAAAGAATTGTTCATAAAGGCGTCGACATAATTGTGCAGGTGGCTTAAAAGTGGTTCTCAAATATTTTTTTATATGTCCTAACAAACTTTCGAATGGAAACGCTGTTATTCTACTTAAACTGCAACCCATGTTGAACACGTCATCCGCAAGATGAATAAGATGATGTGCCTTTAAAATTTGTGAGGTAGCTCCGTAATATTCCCCTAAATATTTAAAGAACAGTATTAAATATTCTTTAGCAAGTATCCAGTACTTTATACAAAGTTTATTTGAACACAAAATTCGGCAAGCTACATGAAATAGTAAAAAATGCTTGTAAAGTGCCGAAATTAACATTTCTTTTAACACAATAGGACCAGCACATGAGGGCGAAAAAACGGTACTCTGGAGCTTTCCACTTAGAAAGATGATCTGTCGATCTTGGTTTACGTCGATACTCACAGGGAACTTGACGTTTCAGTAGTTTCATTCGTCTTGATAGCGCATTTCGTTGAGTTGCATTTAATTTATTTACACCGTATTCGATCTAATATTCTAATAATTTTTTCATTATGCCCTGATATAAAAAATGCATCGAGTCCAGAACAAAGATAGCAATTATATTTAAAAACGGCACTATACGCAATAAAGCTGTTACGCCATGATGGTGGTTAGCTTGATTTCTACCTCTAAATGATTCATCTGTTCTTTCATCAGCATTAACATTAGGAAATACTGTCCTACCCTCTAATCTAACACCTTCAACAGTACATCGTTCACATGCATTTGTGCCAGTGTGGCCAATTGTTGATTTTAGGAGTGCCCGAGGTGGTGTGTCACAAATAAAGCATTTGATTTTGACTTGGAAATGATTTCCATCAATTTCAATACCGTTTCTTTGTAAATTATTTATTTCTTTCACAAACTCAACAAGATATAAATTCACATCTACTGGTTTGGGTTCGTACACGTCAGGGTTACAGTGAACCTTACAAAGAATGAGCCAAAACGTCTCAAACCCAGATTTAGTTAAGGGAAGTCCGTCTGCATTGATTTGGAGTTCAATTTCATTATTAGGGTGCAAATCTGAATTAATGCACGCCTTTAAACCCTTTGATACTCCAAAATACACGAACTTACCCATTGAGCCTTTGCTATCCTGCATGGGAATAATATTATACTGCGCCCCTGTGGTTCCAAGGAGTGTTTTCGCTGTTTTTGTTAGATCTGGCAATAACCTTACTCTGAGTATGGCTAATAAATCATTCATGTGGGATAAGTGTATTTTACGCTTAATCGCCCACTCTCGTAACTGTTGCACTTCTGGATAAGTATCTACATCGAGGAACACTGCCACTTCTTCTCCATTTCCAGGATTTTCTTCATCAACATTTATTCTTAAACCATCGTCATCTGAACGGATATCGGAATCAGAACTTTCGGAAGACTCGTCGAATTCTGATCTGGAAGAACTTGGTGGACTACTCGAATGATGATCCCCTACTTCTTCTTCAGAGGTCCCTTGTGCGTTCTCTTCTTCCCTTCGATCTATTAATATTGTTAATTATAAATAACCATAGAAACAGTAAAAACGTATTAATAATTAAAGGGTTGCAGCACAGAACTAGATAAACAAAATTTTCACCGAAAAAATGATTTTTTGCACACAAAAATTCATAAAAAGTCAAACACACATTTTGCTACAAATATTTGATCGAAATGTCTTTTTCAATATAGTAATAAAAAGATCGGAAATTCAAATCTCTCTGTACTTTTATATACTCTCTGTACTTTTTCCCCATATTCTTCTAAATTTTTCATTAACTAATTTTTCTTTAATTTATTTACATTTTTATTTGTTCAGGTGACCTGAGAATAAGGGTGTTTTTGTTTTAACTTGGAGTGTTAAGAAACTTAGAGTATCTGCGAACGTAAAAGTCAATAAAATTCATTACTGCTTATTACTACATTTTTAGATAAAATTTTAGATAAAAGATTATCTTCGTACATATTTTTTATTTTTTTTCTGCTTGTGCCTGGCCACATTCGGTTCTAAAATATTTTAAATAGAGTAAATTTTTTTTTCAAGGAAAAAGTCCTAAAATGAAATAATTTGTCGCTTTTTTCAGTACCAAAGTACTAATTAAATCGTGACCTACAATCTTAAACCACGAATGATTTGAATGCTCTGATTCAATCTGAAAATTATCTGCTTCGGAACCCACCTCTTCACGAAGTCGTTCAATTTGGCGGATATTGTCGTCTTCTCTAGGTTTTAAAATAAAAACCAAGATATAATTTCAAACTTTAGGACTTTATTTTTCTCTATAAATACTAGGATTTAATAGTTTCAAGACGTTGCTCCTATTTTTTAAATTGAAGTGTGTCTACAGAACGATACAATGTTTCATTTTAATACTTTTAGCCTAAAATGGATTTTTCGATTGCTAAGGTAGAATTCCTACTCTGGCAGACACACTTCAATTGAAAAAATAGAAGTCTCCAAAAATATTGAATTCTATTATTTATTGAGTATAAAAGGAGGCGATGTAATTTTGGGGTTAGACTCAAGTCCATCATCCATAGCAAAATATCTATCTTTATTAATTATGCAGCGGCTCATATAGAGATAATAGATATTTTTAAACCAGTTAATTCATTATTTTTTAAATCTAAGTGTTAATAATATGATTTTCATAACTCACCCTGCTCATCACTATCGTCACTCGAGTCTTCTTTAATGTCTTCAAATCTACTCCTTATAACTCTACTGATCGCTCGATGTTTTTTACACGTAAACGTAATTTATTATTCGCACGCCTTTTTTTATTTGGTTCACTCATTGTCTGTAAAAACCAAATAATAACTAAACCAATAGGAAACTGACAGCGACTGAGATTCCCAGATTGAATCCGACTTGTTTTCTACGGAGGCGCACACTATATGGGAGCAACATGGGTATGTCCGGTATAAGTCTGAACAGAACGTAAACAGTCTTTGGTTTCATTGCCTTAAATTTCCATAATTAAGAAATCGAAATGACTAAAAAAATTATAATATTCGTAGGAGATTGCCTTCTGCCTATCGTAGAAGTAATATAATATTCTTTAATTAATTAATTTTTTTACCTGGGACGCCCAGCTGGGCCCCATTTGGCGCCCACATATTAACTGGGTTTAACTGGGCAGATTTCCACATGGGTAATCAAAAATAATATAAATTATTTTTTCGAATTTCCGCTGACGTTCCTAAAAGGAAAATTTACGACAGTGAAATATAATTTTTTATTAGAAAGTTCCTGATACTTTGGAGCCACTTTAGATTTTTTCCTCGATGGTCATGAAAACGTTTATCGCCTTGAAACTTCCAAAAGAATAAGAAAATATACATTGGCACTCTTCTAATAGCATGCGTTACTTTCATCTATTAGATTCAAAAAATGTTGGCTTAGAGACAAACGTTAGAAAGTTTTCGCAATATGGAAGAACAGATTATTTCGTTAAAATAAAGATAGATTGAACAAGAAATATATAATTATTGAATTACTAAGATAATTAATTAACGGCTAGATTTTAATAATACATATAATATGTATCTTTTGCTTTGGGTATCTAAAATATAAATTATCGAACAGTGAAAAATTGATGACCTTCAGTTAATTTTGAAACTAATTAAAAAAACTGTTATTTAGGATTTCAAGTTTAAAGTAAATTGTTTAATAGAAAAGGGAATAGAAATTTAAGTCGACTTTTTGCGTTTCTTAAACCAGGAAAAAATGTAAGTAGTGAAATAGAAATTTGCATTTTGATATAGTATGACATAAAAAAACTTCATTTTCAATATGTCATTTAAAATCTCATAACGTTTGCTGAGCAAGTCCTTGTCAGCTTGATCATAGTTATTTGTAAATTCTCCTATATTCTCGCTAATTGTGAGAAAATATTCATAGTCATAATTCTTCGCAATTTATTCTAAAATGTTACACAACCATTTTTTGTATACATATAGTATATAAGAGTCTGTACTTTTTTTCTAGCATTCTTCTCAAATATTGCAATATACAAATATCGTTAAATGCTTTATGCTTAAGTGGATATGGATTTCCTTATACGGAATTCAGCACTAAGGTACTAAGAATGTTAGCATACGAGCAAGAAATATAAATTACTCCTAATTTAATTACAATACTGAAAATGGCCGTGCTTTGTCATATAAGTACTGTCCTCGATTGCAGTGCACTTCCATAGTATACGTACTATTAGTATTGTAAACTAAAACCTTTGAATTGCCTAGATTGAATTAATGGATGGTATAATTAGTGTTGCACAAATATATAACATTTGAATGAAATGTTGATTGATAAAACATCGGTATTAATTTTTCCAAAGTAAAAAGCAGATCATATCAGTGCTACTTCAGGTCAGAGAACTTCAGAAAGTCACCGAAGTTTAGGGAGTTTAAAACTGGTCAAATAGATAAACTTTTCGCCCGCAAACGTTATTGACCAAAAGAGATTAATTTTCAACCCAAAAACTTTTTGGTCAAAAATTAATCTGTTTCGGTTGCGGATCTAACTATTTTATTCAAAAATGGTCTTTTTTAGATGAACTAAACTGCTTTTAGTTTTGGAATAAAATATTTCTTTATTGAAATATAAACTATTGCATCTTCCGTTGAGAATTTCCCTTTTTGATTGAAAATTAAAGTACGTGGTTGAAAGTAGAACCAATTTGTTAGGAAATAATTTTTTTGGTGATAATGTATCATTTTCGTTAAAAATTCTTCTTTTGGTTGAAGTCTGATTATCTTATTTAGTACAAAATTCAACTATTTGATAGAAAATCTAACTTTTTAGTTGAATATTAATTTATTTCGTTGAAAATTCGTTCATTTTTTGGTTGAAAATTAATTTTTATAAATGAAAATTAAGTCATTCTATTTTTGGTTGAAAATTTATGTTTTTAGATTAAAACTGATTTATTTTATTAATAATTAGTTTATTTTAGTAGAAAAATCCAGTATTTGGTTAAGGCGTTATCCTTTCGGATAAAAATGTATTACTTTACTTAAAAATTTAATTCTTCAACTTTAAAGATTATCATTTAGTTAAAAATTAATTTCTTTGGTTGAAAATGTAACTGTATGCTAAAAATTAAAATTTAGCTTCTTGAATGAGATTATAAAATTTTGTCGGCGTCGGTAAAAATGTCTGCCTGTATCTGCCTGTCTGTATGCATGGATACCTAAATGTTCTATAGTCTCGTTAAATTTTGAATGATTTGTCCAATCGAGTCAGTCTTTGATAAACTTCTTACGGTTCCCAAAATGTTCAGAAAAATATAAAGAAGTATGCCCGCGGTTACGGTCTCGCCCTTCGCGCTCGTTCTCGTACTTTAATGCGTACACTTTAACTACATTTTTTCGAATATCATAAATATTATAACTTAAATCGCAAATTGTGATTTAAACTTCTGAGGAATTATAGCCATAAATTGGAACTGAAATTTTTTTCCATCTGTTTTTAAAGAAGGTTCTCAAAGCACCTACGGCTTTGACGATTACAGTCTCATTACGAAGCTCGCACTTCGCGCCCGATTATTCTCGTCCAACTAAAAAACTTCATCAAGATAATTTCTAAATCTTCTTCAAATCAACCAAAAACAACGGTTTAAACTGATGGATCTTTTATAACCAAAAATTTCGTATTTTTGAAAATGATCCAACTTTTCGAATTTTTGTCTAATTAAGAAATTTGGTGTTAATAGTTTCGTAATACATATATTTTATATCAAGTAAAAATTTGGATTGATATTTCTTCTTAACCTATTAAAAAATATTTTTTTCCTTTTTTGAAAATTTATAAAATGTTGATAAGCACATACATTTTTGAATGTTTATGCAATCTCCTAAAGAAAACAAGAATCCAACGATCAAATTAAGACCACAACGAACAAAAAAATGCTCCTATTGTAGTCTAAATAAAAAATATATATTTCGGGTAAAAATAAAAAGTAGGATAGAAAAATGAAAAAGAGAGAGCAACAGTTATTCGTTGCTGTCAATTTTCACCTCTTCAAATTTTTCTGCCTTGATAAGGATACTGTATGAGTACCGAAACGTTGGTAAAATTATTTTTATTTTTTTTTTAAATTTTATTTGCAATATTCTTTTACGGTAATTTGAGAGTAATAAAAATAACAAAGACGAAAGAAAGAAAAACAACCGAAGGGAGAGGATGTGAACGATCGCCTTCTCATTTTTCTTTCCTCTTTTTTATTTTTTTCCGAAATGTTTTCTTCTAAAATTACAATACGAGCGTTTTTTGTTTGTTCGTTGTGGTTCAAATTTGGTCTTTAGATTCTTGTTTTCTTTCAGGAATTTGCATCAATTTGATTATTTGACGTTAAATAGGATTTTCAATTTAGATTTTTATATAATTAAAATTTCTTATATTTTAAAAGGTTTATTGAGTGTAAAATTGTCATTAGGATAATTTAAATATATTTGATATCTAGTAAAGAATTTTAATGAAATTCCCTAATCTATCAGGAAAATATTTTAACTATTTTTCCTAACATTTTCAAAAGTTAAGTGAAAACCTTCTATAGCGCCGATCTTAGGGCTGAAAGTGGGTGGAAATTAACTCATTATAGCCCGTTCCGCTTTTGTTTGTTTATGCCTGAGTGCTCTCCTAAATGACAACCGAAGATCCCGCGCACCCCGCGCAGCTCCTGTTGCACCAACCAGCGGCGCGGCCTTAATTCTCGAAACGGCTATAGAAGGGAGGGCTATTGAAGAGTTTCACTGTACATAACTTATCTTATTTTCATCAAAATTAAAAATTTTGTTTTGATGATTTGCAAGTCTTATACCCATATATAAAAAACGTTGACAAAAATTTCTGAAAATTGAAAATTTTTGTTTTCAAATTTTGCAAATGCTCTACATTTTTTTATTTTGGTTAAAGAATTAAAGGATTAAAGGATTAAAGAACTTAGCCTTCTCTGTTTTGGGAACCTTAAGAAGCATATCAAAGGCCTCGATTAGACAAATCCTTCAAAAGTCAGCGTGGCTACAACATTCAGGTAGCCATATATACAGAACCATACATCACTAAATATCAAATATACCAAGAGAATATCTCGGTTAAAATTTTTGATCAGACAAAAATTCGAAAAGTTAGACCTTTTTTAAAATTTGAACAAAATTTTTTATTAGTTTTCGAAATTTCTATTAAACTTTTTGGTACACGGCAAAAATACTTGCAAATTATCCTCATGGGATTTTTAAATTCGATAAAAATTAAAAAAGTTATATGCGTTTCAAAACTTTAAAAATTATCAAAAAAAGGAAAAAAAAAATTCTAATAGGTTAAGAAATATGAATCTAAATTTCTACTAGATATAACAGATATGAATCGATTCTCATGAAATTTCTTAATTGGAGAAAAGTTCAAAAAAGTGAATCATTTTCAATAATATGCAATGTTTGTTTTCAAGAGATCCGTAAGTTTAAAGCGTTCTTTTTAGTAGATTTGAACAAGATTAACAAATTATCTTGATAAACTTTTTTAATTGAACATAAATTATCGAGCGCGAAGCGCGAGTTTTGTACTGAAAATGAAATCGTCAAAGCCGTAGGTGCTTCGAGAAGCTTCCTTAAAAACAAATCGAAAACAATTTCAGTTAAAATTTATGGCTGTAACTCTTTAGAAGAATAAATTACAGGTTTCGATTTAAGTTATGATATATATGATATTTAAAAAAATGTAGTTAAAGTGTACGCATTAAACGTACGAAAACAAGCGCGAAGCGCGAGAGCGTGGCCGCGTGCCTCCAGCGCGCTCAAACTAGGCGCGCAGCGTGCAATGATAATGTGCCCGTGCAGCGAGAATATTTTTTCTTAGAAATGTATCTTATTGATTTGAGAATTAATCTATGTTCGTTCAGGATTTAACTAATACGTTGAAAATTCTCAATTTTTGGCTTGAATTAATATTTTAGCACCGTACAAAATTCCGCATGACTGTTGTCCCTACAATTTTTTTTATCTAGCTTTTAATATACTAATGACTTTTATTGTGAAGGATATTACCACCTGGTTTAAGTTGCTCAATTTCATTTACTGAAAATTATTATGGAAAATTGATGAATATTCACTCTTCAATGTCACACATCCATTATCCATAGCCTCCAGTTCCTTTGATATTTACATTTTCATGAGAGAAAAAATTGCACATGGTTATTTGGCTTGACGTAAAAAGCTTATTTTTGTACATTGCTTGCGGGCTGACGGATGTTTGATAATAAACGATATTTTCAATAATACTGCATCGGTATCGATGTGAAACAGTGAAGCATTTACGAGATCCATCCAAAACAGAATAGTGAAAAATGGAATCCCTTTGCAGTCTTGTCGTTTCTACGGCGTTCATTTAAATTATATTGATTCTATTTTCGTTATTTTATGTATTAAATACAAACTGAATCACCATTGTCTCATTTCCAGAAATACCATGTTGAGACCAGACACCGCGATAATATGGACACCCGATTTCACATAAGTTATGTATATGTGTTTCAAAACTGCCCTTTTTACGAATAGGTAGAATAACTTACACGATAATTCTTCAAACAAAAGAATAATGAATAAGACGAAAATACAGTAATGTTGAATTTCACGAAGTGAATCCTGTTATTTCAAGGTAACTTAAAATGGAAGTTAACTAGTGAAGGTGTCAATATACGACTCAAAGGGATTTAATTTTAATTTTTTGTTGTCACCGAATGATTTTAACACATTTAAGTTTTTACGATATTTAAACATGAGGGTTGACAATATTAACAAAATAACTTACATTTTAGTATTTCAGTATTAAATGAGGAGTACTTTATAGAAGAAAAAAAACTCTCAAAAACTCTCCACTACCGCAAACTTGTCTCAACTGGTCTTTGCGAGAAAATTATATAGAAGAAAATTGGAAACCTTAAAAGCTTTTTGTGACATAATCTATTTAGATGTATATAGTCTTTTTTGGCTTAATTCCAAAAAAATGTTGTTGAGTTTTGGCGTTACGTTGTTGACTAATGTAGCAAAATAGTTTTATGTCGATGGAATGACGATTTTTGACCCACTTGGACCAAATTAAGATGGTTATTACCTTTAGCTGTAAAGAAAATTAATCTCTAGCTCCACTGAAATTCAAACTCGGTCTAGATTGCCCATCTGGTGCTCTTTACCCACTATGCTATGGACGAGAACTAGATTCAAAGGTTCTTTCACAGCGTCTAACATGCGAACGACCACGTCGTTTTAAAGCCTGATAAGATTTTATATTTTAAATTTTATAAAGAAATTGAGGTTTAATGTTAGGTTGTTGACCAGTGTAATACAGTAGTATTTTTTCCGATGAAATGACGGTTTTTAATCCGCAGACAATTTGTAGACTATCAATTCCATGTTAAATCATCTAGAGAATTTCATCTATTGTTAGTAATTTTCATGAAAGAAATATTTTTTGGATAAAACAATTCAATAACTTTTCGGATTTTTCAAACACAAATTTTGAAACTGATTTTTTGATTAAAAAATCCATTTTTGATTATCTTCAATTTTTTTTAATAATAGATTAAAATTTGTTTTAAAATCACTGTAAATATAAAAATGGGATTTATCTTAGTTTTCGAGAAATAATAAATTAGGAGCATACACCATGACATGCCGTACTCAGCGCCAGAGTCTGAACACTGAACTTTCTGCAGACGAGTAGAGGAGAGTACCCAAATATGAGATACCAACTCTGTTTGGCGTGATTGTCGGAATTCTATGTACTGAATTTAAAAAGTCATATAGGTTATTTTAAAGGAAATTTAGTTTGTCATAAGAAGCTCAAATAACAAATTTTATTTAAAAAATTTTTTATCCTGAAAATACAAAAAATGTAAAAAAGTGCTTTTTCCAAACTCGTCAAACTATTCTCATAATATGAGATACTCCAGGAAATAACTAATAAAATGCAAAATAATGTATTATTTTTAATGAAAAAATTCATTCTATGTTTCAGAAGTATAAATTTACTGCTATTTAGACATATATAGTTTTTGCAGTAGTCACAAATACTTTTGTAATCAATTTCTTCCGCGCAGCCACAGTGTTATAAAAACCACAGGTATCTCATATTATGAGAACCACAACGTGCAACTATGCACTTACTATGCCGGACCTTTACAATGAAAAACTTCAACACTATCGATATTTTCCTTCTTAGTTATTCATTTCCCATCACTCAAGACACACTTTACTGCTAAATACATATTTAAAGAATAATAAATAGGGTTTAAAGAATTCCCTTCCAAGAACTCGACCACCATCGATTTCACAAAAAGTTCGCCTATAATCTTTAGAAGCCCAATGAAAAATGGACTATACCACGAAATTACTCTTTCTTTAAGGGCTACAAGTTAGTGATAGAACAAGCAGAGTGGCACTCTTAGTTTAGCTGATACCCCGTTTTCTCATATTACGAGAATATCTCATGTTCGAGTACTCTGCTCTATAATATTCGTGTATTTTAAACATAGTTTTTCTCATCAAGTGTATCTTATCGGCGGACATATTTGATTATTTCTCGAAAATAAGAGCGATCCTATTTTTATATTTACAGAGATTTTATAGAGCACATTATAAGCTATCTATACAAATTTTATTATGAAAATCAGAAAAGGATTTGTTTCAAAAATTCAGATGAAAAATTTGTTTTCTAAAAATTTAAGAAGGTTTTGAAATTAAATAAATCTATTTATTTAAAAATACGTCTAATCATAAATAATTAAAAACTACATCTGAATATCATTAGAATCACGAAAGGTACAAAAGTTTAAAAGAGGACCAACATTTTCAATTTTGAATATCACTTGAGTTATTTTAATTTTAAAAAAAGTATATAAGTGTTTTCTTATCAACACCTTAGAAAACGGATAATAGATTTTTCATAAAAACTACTCTCAATAGATGAAATTCTTTAGATAATTAACATGGAATTGCTCAGCCCCGGGTTCAAATCCCAACGGAGTTAGAGTTGTATTTTTTACAGCTGAAGATTACAACCATTTTGGTTTTGACTAAATAGATAAAAAAAGTCATTCCATTGACAAAAATGATTTATTATTAATTATTTTACATATTGCTATACGCTATATAATACTTGCTGTAGCTTGTTCCTTATAGGGACTCTTTGCACTAAAATTGATGAAAACCGAAATTGAAATGTATCCGCGGAAGTCTGGAAATTATTCTAGCGTAAAATGGACCCCATTATCGAGATTTGTACTCTCTTGCTGTCGTCGGCAGCGAGTTCTTCGTTCTCTTTTGAAAGATGAAATCCTTCGACACAGTGAACTCGAAGCTGGTTCTTGAGTACCCTGCTGAGCCACTGGAAACTCGAGGATTTCGGCCGATTCGGTATTCTATAAAGTTGCCAGACTACTTCGACTAGCCACCATTTCGCTCATCAGCAAAAATAAGTTAAAAAAATAAAGTAACAAACTTTGCTCTCTCCTGCAGAAAATAATGTAGCAAGTGCAGCAGCGGAACATTTATCGACATATGACGGTTTTCGCGGGTCTTGAGAAACTCAAATTAGAAAATAAATTCAGTAGAGAACAGTTTACCTTTTGTAAAACCTTCTTTCTATTCCAAAAATAAATATCAGCCTTTAGAGACCAAATAAAATATGTAATTTTGTCAATGCATACACAAAAAATCGAAATCTTCTTTCAATAACTGTTTTTTTTTTAATATTTCGGCTTTCGATACGGAATTATAATCACTTCATACACACTTTTATACATTTTTTTGCAAAAAGTGTTATAGTTTTTTTTTTGACAAACGCTTTAAATGTAAGCAATTAAAAATAGTCAGAAATGAATATTAATAAATAGGGCGAGTTTGTTTTCAACACGCTCCACGCTATTTATTATGAGTTTTAATTGTCAATCATTCTTAATATATAATCATTTTAAAGTGGCTAATAATTACCAAAGGTAGCCAATCACTGAACCCATTACTTTATATTAAAATAAATGTGAATGGATCAAGGATTTCATTAATGTGAAATATTTATTAAATTGAATTATTTAAATGAATATCATTAATTGTTGAAATATTTTATTGTTTAACAGTGGAATAATTCGACATATTAGAATAGTGAAAAGTAAAAATTGCTACAATTGACATTAAAATTATAATAAGAATGATCAATTTAATTTCATTATTATAGTATAAATAATAATATTTTTTTATATAGAATAATAGTTTTTCGAGAGAAAAAAGTAAAAGAAAGTTTCTAACTATTTAAAAAAATTTAATTTGAGCATGTTACTTGCGAATATTTTCGAGATTAGATACGTATTACAGTTATAGACATGAAGTTCATTCTGAAGTAGGTTTGAAAAGGCTCAATCTTTTTCAACAATATCATGCTCAATACTCACGTTCTCACTACAATTCTTCGCCCCATTTGTATTATTTTAGAACTTGAACATAAATTTTTGTACCTGCAGTTTAAGAAATTTTTAATATCTCTTTAAAAAAATTGTCTGATGCAATTTTGCAACTTTGAAGACTTTTAAATTATGTTAGAAAACTCAGATGTCTTGACAAGTACGTCATGTTCTACTGCAATTCTGTTTCACTTATTTTAATAGATCGGCAAAAATTTCAAAATATTGTATGTTTATTCTGGTCTCAACAGAGGGTACAAGTTTATTGTGCGTGTGGGCATGTGTGTGATATTGCACTTGTCGTTAAAATTTAATAATCTTGAATTGTAATTAAAAAATGTTCTATTATAATAAAAAATCATTATTACATCCTCTTAAGTTAAGGCGTGTTCCTTGGGTGTACTTTTTAGTCGAAAAGCGACGTGAATATCAAGTTTAATTGTTTTAACTAACAAATTTTTCGTAGTTGTAATTTTTTGTATTCTCTTGCCTTTGTTATTAATGTTTTTACAATTTTCGTTTATCTGAATTTTTTAAAACATATTTCATTGTTCTTATTTGTTGCAACAATCTCATATTAACAAAAGTTTGTAGCCACACATGCTCACACGTACATACCTTTTGTACCCTCTATTGTGCCCAGAATAAGCATCTGACCAACAGAATTTTCGGAACTTTTTTGCTTATTTTTTTGTGCATAACCCTCTCCCCCCAGAAAAGTAACTACAGTTCTCGCGGGACTCCCTGTATACGTCAGGGTGTCTACTTGGCTGGGAATTCGGGAAACTCGAAGATTTGATTAAGCGACCGAGATTTTTCTCTCGAGTGTACTAATATGTAAAATTAAAAGTGGTAGCATATATCTTATTATTCTAAATCTACCTTGAAATTGGGAATGTTTAAAAAATTGGAATTTTAAGTTTCGGCTTGGAATATCAGTAAATAAATATAATTTTGAGTTTAGGACAGGAAACTTCCGTGAAAATTATAAGTTTTACTTCAAAACAGGGAATCTAGACAAAGAATCATATTTTTGAGCTTAGGAGGGGGAATTTCAACAAAGAAATATAATGTTGACAATTAAAAATGGAATTACCGTGAAGAATTATAATTTTGATATTCTAATAGGTAATTTCGTGCAGAATTATTACTTTAACGTTCGGACAAGGAATGTTATAAAAGAATTATAATTCTAAGATAGAAATGTGAATTTTCTCACTGAATTATAAATTTCAGTTTAGGACGAGAAGTTTCCGTGAAGAATTATAATTTGAATTGAAAAAGGGACTTTTTATATGGAACGGAAATGCCTAAAAAAATTGACTTTGATTTAGATAAAGGAAATCAAAAGAATATCCCTGGTCTGAGTCAGAATTTGTAGCAATAGCAATTTTGCAATTTTGTGACAATAGCAATCCCTCTTCCTAGTCCGGATTTGACAGATTAAAAAAATGTCTTTTTCATTATCAGAATTGGTTTGAATGTAAACATTCTTTTTTTTGTTAGTAAAATTTTGCCACAATTTGAAACTGTCATTTTCCAAATTTATTAAATAAGGAGTTGTTTATAATTTGTAAAGAAATATAATTCCAACTTGAAACAGGGAAATTTTCGAAATAAAAGCAATAGTGATTTGGAACAGGAAAATTCCATAAAAAATTATAATTTAGAAATATAATTTGTTTTTAATTAGTATGAACAAAAATGATCTGGAGTTGGAACTCAAAATGATTATTCTTTTCTAAAGCTCCCTGTTCCAAACTAGAAATCTTTTTAAATATTTGGACATCTTTTGAAACCTTTAAAAGTCATTTGAAATTCTAAAAATCTTTTAAACTCTTTTAAATTGACTGGGAGAAAACTGGGAAATGAGCTAAGGTTGTAAAGTAGAGGATATTCCCATACGATTTCTGTCCCTACTTTAGCGCTTTTATGGGCACAAATTTTCGAATCTTCCATTTGGGGCGTCAAAATAGAGGCTTAGTTTTTGTTTCTAATTTAACGCTCCACACTCTACCTTCCTGTATAGAATTTCCGATAGTAGAGGATACGCTGGGTAAAGTTCTATAAAATTATAACCTATTTTTTTCCACAAGAAAATTCATCTTTTGTATTATTTATGTTGTTACTATTATACTCTAATATTTGTTCACATGTTTAAGCTCACAATTATTTACTATTACACAATCACTACACTCTATTTATAATCGCACGCTATAAAAATTTTTATTCATCGCGGGTTCAAACCCTAGAAAGTTTCGCATGCCTAACGCCTAAAGCATCTCGGCTAGTCTATAGCTTGAAGTATGAAACAAAAATCTGAAATATAATCTACAGCCGAGCAAGGCACAAATTTTTGTGACTTATTTTGTGAAAAATATTGCTGCGCTTATAATAATATGCACTGAGATTTTAGATTTTAGAAATATTATAAATTAATATTGTATATTTCATGTGCTTAAACAAGATTTAAACTAAATCCAAAAATATTTCAAGATATTTTAAAGGGTTTAAAAAAATTCAATATATATTTTCAGAAATTTAATAGAATTTAAAGGATTTCCACAAATTTCCGAAGATTTCACAAGATTTCACAGACTTTAAAAAATTCAAGAATTTTATTTATATTTAAAAATTACTTTAAAAATTTAAAAACTTATTTAAATTTTACCGAAATTCCTTAAAAAACTTCAAAATTACTTGAAATCCCTTAAATTAATTCAAAATATCTTGAACTGTTTTAAATAATTCGAAATCTTTTGAAACTCAATAAGAAACTTAAAATTTTTTTAAATAAAATAACTCCCGTTAACTCCCTTGAAACTACTAAAAATCTCTTTAAATAAATAAAAATATGTTTAAATTACATGAAGATCCTTAAACTCTTTAAAATTTGTTTAAAATTATTTAAAATGCTTTGTAATATGTTAAATTCCTTTACAGACTTTATAATTTATATTAAAATCGATTGAAATGCTGCAAAATCCCGTAAAATCACTAAAAATCTCTTGAATTCATAAAAAGTATTTAAAAATCTTTAAAATCTCTTGATACTTTTTGTACGTTTTGGGTTTTCTTCAAAAATCTTTTTAAATTCTTTAAAATTACTTGAAATCTTTTTAAATTTATTTATAAACGTTAATCTTTTTTAATTTAAAAGAATGTTTAAATACTGTAAATTATTTTGAAATTCATTTAGATTCTATTAAACATTTGAACATATTTGTAATTACACAATAATGCACAAACTGTTTTGAAATGTCTTCACATTTTTTAAAATCATTTTAAATAATTTGAAATCTTTAAAATCTTGTAGAGCGCAAAGGGAAATTGAGGAATATGTCAGAATATTTGTGAATATTTCGGGATATTTCGGAATATTTTAGAATACAATAAATATTTGAAATTATAAAGAATATCAAGAACACCAAGAATATTGAAATAATACGTGTATGGGAATATTTATTGAATGTATCCGGAATATTGTAGTGATATTGATGTATATATTTATAACCATCGTCGATCTTATTAATAGCGGTTACAAGTAAACTGTAATCAACGTCGGTTTTTTTTAGGATAACGTACGAATAACAATCATCGCTGACCGAATTCATTTGAAATAAGACCGGGCCCTAAACTTAAAATCGAAGAATCTCTCGAAGGCGAAATATATTGTTTTTTAGAGGATATTATACTTTTTTCATTTTTTTAAAATTTGAAGAAAATCGGTTGAATTTGGGATAGTTTAATTAGCAATTTAAAAATTATTAGTTTTTATGTGATTTTAATTTAATACAAATAATTAAAATTTTAAAGGCTTTGATTATAAAAAGTTTCAATATCACAATCTTTAATGGCAAATCTTGATCGCTTTGAATTTATAATTGTTCAAATTCAAAAGTTCAGTTTCAAAAGTTTGATTAGATCATTGAAAATTATTTATACTTAAATAATTTTCAATGATCTAATCTTAAAAATATCCTAAATTTTTAATCTGAAATCATTCAATTTCGAGATTCTTCAATTCAAAAGAAAATTGTGTGAAAGAAAAATCTATTTCTCCAGAATCTTTGGTACCTAATTTGGAGTTATTTTTGGTGGTACAAAAAACTCAATGCAAAAGATTTGTATCTTTATAACCTTTTTCTTTTGACATTTCTTTTTGTGTGTTCGATACCTTTTTATTTGGGGGGGAGGGGTGGCTCTGGAATCTTTATAACTATCTTTAAAATCTTAACGCTGGTTAGCATTTTTCCTTCTGCTTGCAGCCACCAGATTAATGCAAACTTCTTTCCTCATGAAGCCATTTCGATGTTATCATTTTAATATTTATTATTTCAAACCAAATAAATTGTGGGTTTCACAAAGTGTGGTGATAGAATTTTAGAGAAAACAAAAAAGTATTTGTCATGAGGGCGCAGGCGTCGTGGCAACGACGCCACATATTTTGTGCGTTAAAATTTATGAGCATTAAAACAGATTTTAACAATTCTACGGAGAACATGGAGCTTTAAATGAGACATAAGTAAAACTCAAGAATATAGAGGCAACACCTTAAATGTAAGGGCTGAAGCTTATACAGAAACAAAATAGAATGAAAATATCTTTAGGAGTGGCTACGTAAGAGCTAGTAGAATAAACAGCCACAAAGTAGGGACAATACTTCCACTTGGAGCGTCAAAGTTGGGCCTATATTTCGAATCGGGTAGATCTATTTATAATCTACGAAACCCCTTAAATATCCTTACATCATTATTCTGATTGAAAATTCGATTGTGACTTTGTAACATTTTTTTAAATTAATGCAAAAGGTAGGAATGATTTCTCTGAAATATTTGCAAATATTTTTATATTTTTATAAATTCATTAAATCCTACTAAAATATTGGAAAATTTGATAACTGAACATATTGTCGAAATACTTCGCTTATAATAAAAAATTGTACCGATCAAATCCATTAGAGTTCTATAGTTCATATCTAATTTATATATTCAAATTTTATTTCTAGATTCTGGCGAGTTTTGTCTCACAAGAAACCCACACTTATATTTTTTACAACTTCCCCGCACAAAAGGGAGATGCGAATAAAGAGATAAGGTATAGAAATTGTACTTGTACCAGAAAGAGACAGACAGAGAGATATGGAAAAACTCACGGAATGTTTGTCTTATAGAAGGCCAAAGTCAACATCCACTTTTCATATTTTCAAATACATCATTGCCACTAGGTTAAGTTTGAGCTGTAAATTTTTTTTATGGATTTCAAAAGAAAAGTGTAATACTTGCCAGAGACTAAAAAGAAAATTCGAATACTTAAACTAGATCAGTATGATGGAATTTTAAAATCAAAGTGTATTTTTTTACTTTAAAATTGAAATATGCCTAACTTTGTGGAAACTTATTGTAATGCTTGCAAATCCTACATATATATTTCTCGGTTTATATAATCTTCGTTAATAGTAATTAATAATCGCTAGGGCTTGTTTTTTTCATTGGTACGGTAGAAAACTTTGCGTGTAGTCTATCTCTAGTAGAATGTCAACGGACAAGAGGTTATATCACAGCTATAATGATTTTTATTCAAAATAACTTATTCTTCTTGCTGGATATGTTGAAAGGTAATCATCCCAGTACATAAACTACCACAGAAGCGAACCATCATATTTTCCCACCTTCTGATGTTTTAATTTCCATAAAAAGGTGAGGTCGCCTTTACCCTTCATCAGAGGACAAATCCGACAAAAACACGCTTGTTAGAAACAATTGAATTATAAAATCATTGTTTTATTCCTGTGATTAATACTCATAAAAATATGACACACAATAATGTAGAAGTCGAAATAAAATAATGGATCAATTCCACATCCTATTAACTTAAAAAATGTATTGTCTGTTATCTGGTCATCGCTACCCCTCCTTACCCTACCTTCATGATTTGAAATCGAGTCGATCTACTTAGAAAATGTTTACACATACATATTCTTGTTCTCAAGATAGTAGTTAATTTTATTCTGGTATGCAAATTAGTAACATTTTATATTTAAGAGGTAGGCATTTTAATCATTTTAATGAGAACAATCGTTTCTTCTGGGATACATGTCGTCCTGAGAAAGTTGCATTTTTGCAAGAATTATGATATGACTTTCACTACTTTTAATTTCGAGCAGCTATGTATGACATACCTCGGGCTAGAATTGCACTAACAATAAGTTTCGAATTGTTTAACAAAATATAAATGAAGCGTGCGTAATTAAAGAAATCAGGGGCGTTCATTGGCAAGCCTAGATATTTTAGAAAGGCAAGTGATTCCTTCGGCATCAAGGCAAAAAATATGTGGGGCCGTTCACTTTTTACGAGAAAACGCATTCTTCCCACCTTTTGCGCACCTTTCTACACGCAGATCCATCACCCGTCAATGGAGAGCATGCTAATGATTTTTTATTTTAAAAGTGTAACAAAGACTCATTGTTGCGATCTCTCGTCGACTATTTTATCCTCATCTCTCATATTTCATCTGTTGCATACTGACTTAGAGAACTGGGATTATATAATCACGCTAAACATAAAACTTTTGCATATCGTTATAGCTATTGCGCATAATTTATGAGTAAAGTGAAAATCATAATTTGCACTTCAATTATTTTGGTATGAAAAAATTAAATTTCTTACCAGAATGTTCGAGAAGGAAAATATGACTTATCCAGGAATGTAATTATTCTTAATAGAGTCATCCACTAAATTTTGTTGTACTGAAATATGAAACTTTTAACTTTAAAATCACAAATAATATGAGTATAATTAAAAAACTGCTTTCTGCGAATTTTTATTTGAAAAAGAAAAAAGTATATAATTTTTTAAATTTTTATTTCTCTCGCACCATACCGCCACCTAGATGAAACGTCATGTGCTTTCGATATTTCATAAACAAACTAGAGGATCACACATTTTCTTTAAAAAATGAAAACACATAAATACTAAAAATAGTGTTTCACTTCTAAATAGCAGTGCGAATATATTGTTGCTAAGATACTTTCAACTATTTCAGCGTTTGAAAATTTATTTATTTTTAATCAACAAATATAAAATATTCTTTATTTCGTAGCATACCATAGCGGGCCAGGAGAGCTTCAAAAGTATTATTGCACGTGCACACATAGACTATAAATAGTACTGTCAATATGTAACCGACTTACTGTAAACAATTAGCGAACAAATTCTGGACTGATAGATCGATACATAATAACGACTTATGAATATACATCAATACATTATATTTTTATAAAACATTTGATCAAGAATAATTTAATTCTCGTTTTTATCTCTAAGACACACTTCTCCTTCTAAATAAACCAAATTGAAACTGTTGCTGAAACGATTATTATGTATGGAATATTGTTCTTAAAGTACATAAATTAAATTTTGTTACAATAAATATATTAAACAAATGCGACAATTGACCGTATTTCTTAAAATAGAGTAGGTAGGTTTCTCTTGTTATTCAGTATGCTTTATTTGACGTTTACTTCAATTTTTAATATTTCCCCTCGTCATTAAAAGTGCATCAAAATAACCCGCTACAAACAGTGCTTTAATTTATCTTCGACAGATGGATGCTTCAATGTCTTTCTCATAGGAGGAGGCGTAAGTAGCTTCGAAAATTCTTGTCTCAAAAAAACACCCCGATTTTATGTAGTAATTTACATTTTTTATACGTGGAAACATAAATCGCACTGTGACCTCGTGGTAGTACTTGCAAGTTACGACTTGTGTAAGCTAATTTTGGTCGTAGTACTTTAATCAATCAAACTTGCGCCTTTGACAGATTTAAAGTCAGAACTTGAAAAAAAAAACGCTTAGAATTCATTTTCGTGCAAATGCGACGAATTTAGACATTTTGCCCTGGAATATTGTAACTGTCATTTTAAAATTTAATGTTCGAAGTCAGCGAAGCCACAAACCCCCTTATATTAAGTTTCGTAAAAACATGTAAACCTTTTTAAATCGTTGCCGCCATATTGCATCTGCTATTTTAAACATCCGAATGCTTACCTCATGTTCCAATGTATAGTCAGCAACCCGAACAACAATTTTACACAAGTTTACATTCAAATATGTGAAAGTTTGAATATCTTAGCAGTCATTTTGGATTTAAAAATTTTGATATCAAATTTAACGTTAGCCACCCCAAAAAACCTTTTTTACCAAATTTTATGCAAATTCGATAATTCCTTGAATTTTTGCCACTTTAAGGGTCTCGTGGCCCCCGCGAATTCTTATTGTGTATTGTACACAAATATTAGTCGTATAAATACTTTTATTATTAAATTTATACTTTAGAATTAACGGTTTTTCATGCATTAACCCTTTTTCACCTCACAGAATGAAATATGAAATATGTGATCTTTTTTCACAGATGCGAAAGCTTGATCCTTAAAATCCATATTTTATTTGAAAGCAAATATATTATATTAAGATTCTTAGATTAGCTTTATTAATATTAAAAAAAGTTACTGCAAAGCAGAAAAATTCCTAATTTCTATACTTGTTACATGATATCGCAAGGTAAGTCCATATGTTGGAGGTTAGAATGCTAATTTGCGATTTTATCGAAAAATTATTAACATTTGACATTTTTGCTATTTGTGGCCATGCACATACAAAATTATTCAAAAATAAGTGCTTAATTTTCAATTAGAATATATAATATGTATTGCAATATTTAGTTCACATTTTGTATGAGACTTGAAAGCAATTTTGAAACTGCAGCATTTCTTGAAAAAATAACTCATCATTATTGTTTAAGCTTTTGTAAATAATTCGCAAATTATTGTGATTATATTTGGGTTTGAAAGTATATGACCTCACACCACGTGCTTCGCGCTATGAGGGAGAGTCAAGTTTTGTTAAAAAAGTCAACATGTCGGGTCGATATTTTGTCATTTTTTAATTAAATACGCTGAAGGCTGGATTTAATTCGGTTTCGGGCATTACTTGCAGTAGCCTTGAAACTGAATCCAGGCCGTCCGAACGTAAACAGTATGGGCCGTGTGAACCATTTCCTAATATTACGCAATATATGCGCGTACGAGTACCTGCGTACTGCTTCTTTATCCCACGCTCCAGGTGTCTTACGGTTCATTCAACACCCTCTCTTGACCCCGCGGGACTTCACTTACGGCCCGAAACCGCTGCGGTAGCAGTTCCCAGAATTAGTAAATCCGGCCTGTTTTTCCTATTTTCCATCGAGGCCCTAAAGTGGCAATCTGTCGAGGGCACAAGCGAAAGCGTCACGCTCAGCTAGCGAGGTCATCAGTAGGAAACCCAATAAGGGCCTATTAATAGGGTCTTTATAGAATCTAGATGGTCCCTCACACACTATTATTCAAAAGCATATGCTATTCTTTCTTATTTTGTTGATTTCAATAAAATAATATTAAATTATTAAAAAATGGATCATGCTTTAAATTCTGAAGTGTGATGCTATGGTTGCAGTAGTATTAAAGTTTAACCAGCACATTGCCATAATCTATTACCAGAAATTTTTTATTCAAAGAACGAAAATATTAATCCAATTGTAAAATACATTTTCTTTGCAAAAGTATAATCTAAAGATTTTGCACCTTTCTGTAGCCTCTGACAAAACACTCCTCTGTTTTCTCGTATATTTTTATTCACATTCGATTATTGACTATACTCCGCACGTTATTCTAAAACTAAACTTGTTGTTAAATTTGACTGGAGAAGATTTATAACTAATAACTAAGGACAAACGCAGTTTATTAAAATATCCGCAAGCGCCGAGAATCGAACGCACGCACCGCATGCGTATAAGTCGAACGCAGGCGTATAAGTCGAACGCCTAATCCCCATAGCTAGGATGCCACGCTGAGTGCGGTATCATAAATGCTTGACGGCATTCATCCGATACTTTAGAAATTAGGAAAAAAGGGTTTTGAAGCTCAATTTGTTATATATGATTTTTAAACGTACTTACGTGATTTCAAATCAAATCGATCTTTAAAAAAAATTCTTTTTAAATTTTTAAGGCACCAAATGTTTATAATTTTTTCAGAAAAAATTAAATTATCCAAAGTTTGCATCTCGGTAATTTTATAAATTTGTTCTTTTTAAAATTTAAGTATAATTAAGCATAAGAACATTAATGTACTTTTTTGCACTTACAACTGTATTACCCGTTTTAACTGTCGAGGGCTTCACAAGGTCCCCTCGAGTAAATAATTAATTGATAGAAATTATTTTGTAAATATATCTTTATGAATACAGCTTTTTATCTACCAGGTGTATACATATGAAACCGGTATTTTTTCAAGAAAAAAACACATTTATTTCAAGAGAATGATAACAAATATTTTATTCAAAGTATGCG
>NC_046658.1:49127821-49153061 GCF_010883055.1 Belonocnema kinseyi | reverse complement strand
ACGCCAATTAGCACAAATGGTAAGTTCCGACAGTGCCTACAAGTGTGCCTACTGGCCGCTAGATGGCAATACCGGTTTCATATGTATACACCTGGTAGTTTAGTTAAAAAATTTAGTGCTAAAAAGTGAGTATATAAATAATGTAAGACAAGTAGCACACGAAAATAACCTGTGGAGGTTCAGCATAGGGAAAGCCTAGATTTTTCCAGCTAGGAAATCTGACTACGGCCTCGTGAGAGCCAATATTTAGTTTAGGCATAAAAAGGCAATTTCTACCCGGGCTCCAGCGTATTAAAAATAATGGAAGAAACAAACTGAAATTTTAATTTAAAATTTAATTCTCTGGGAGTCGAAGTTGATCAAAAATTGAAGTGAAAGTAAATAAAAATTTTTTGGAATGCCCTATTGCGAATTTATGTTCAATAAAAATGTGATGAAATCTATATTTAGGACAAACGGAACAAGAAAAATCTTGTCATCTCAATACCTATCTACATTTTTTATTCAATTAGGTTCTAAATTTATGTTAATTTTGAATATGGTAATGAAAAGAAAAAAGAAATTTTCATTTCAAAGTCTACTTATTAGCACCACACGCCAGGAACATTCAGTATGATGATATGCACCTATTATAAAATTCTATACGCATCCTTGCGTTTCTGAATAATAATTTAGTACGCTTTTCTACAACTTTTCCTGCATGCATGCCAGTTTCTGTGATTACGTCCATGTAATATAAGACCCTCCCCGACTGTACAGACGATAAAAATAGAATACATACTAGGCTACCATATTTTATTTCGCCAGAAAGGAAAAAATTTATTTAAATTATTTATTTATGATTTTGTAATGACTTGAGATCGTGATAAATAATACATATTTTCATCAAGTTTAAATACATAGAGGCGTCATCTTCAATTCAATGCTTTGGGGTTTGAACTGTACAGAATGTATCCGCTTGAAAAACGAGTGAAAAGTGAATCAGCTAATAAGACAGTTTTAACTATAAGGAAAATTACTATTTAAATATCCACTCGATTTTTTTTCAAATTACAGAAATAATTGGAAAATATCAGAAAATGTCTCCTAATTTCGTTCTAATGCCTTACTTTTCCAAGCTTCAAATATTGAAAATGTTAGTAAAATTTCACTATTACACCTTTTAAAATTTCAAATGGAAAGTCTTGATAGCAAGTTTTAAATTTACTGATTCATAGTTAAATATTCTAAATTCAAAGTTGTAATAATATCAAATTGAAAGACTTGATAATTATTTCACAGTTTTCAGTTTATAATGGATATATAATTAAACGATTGCGGGAATAAATACCTTTAGAATAAATTCAGAACAATGAAAAATTAGGCCAATAACTTCTCAAATTCACACCCTGAAAGTGGAAGATTTTAGAACTAATCATTTAAAATTGATTTTTTTATGGAAAAAGTTTTAGTATATTGAGCATTTCGAAATCAACCTAAAAGTAAAATAATTTTAAATTTAAAGGCTTAAAATTGCGCAATTTCAATCATTGGAATCATATATAGCATATCAATATTACTTTGTATTTTCTTTTTCTTTTTTAATTTTTAATATAATATCTCTAAATTGTCCCATATTTAGTTACAGATTTAAAAAATAAGTAATTAAGATTGAAAAATATTTCATTGAAACATTTCAAGAAGGCATAATATTTCTAAATGAAGTGTTAACAATTACAGGATATAAAATAAAAAAGTTAAAAATTACTCTAGTTAAAGAATAATTACTTTAATTTTGAATGGTTGCAATTTCAGTTTTGATTTTTCATTAGTTTCAATTTTCTAATTAAATTACAATGTTTGGATTTTTAAAAGTATAATTAACAATTTAAAAATTAGTAATTTTTAAACGAATTAAATTAAATTTATATAATGGACATTTTAAAGGTTTCGTTTGATTTTTAATCTTCTGGAGTCCAAATTATTCAGGTTTTAATTTTCTGCATTTAAAATTTATTATGATTTTTAACGTGTTTTTCAAATAGTTATTTTTGGAAGATTTAGAATGAAACATTCTTCCATTCTGCATAGTTACAATTACGATGAATAAATTTGTTTTATTTTATAAAAACTTGTCTCACTTTTTATGTTATATAAGTTTTAGATTCTAAAATTTCAGATGCTTTATTTTTTAATACTCAATTTCTTTAAAATTTCAAATTGTCAAATTATAATTGCTTTCAATTAAAACTTTCATAAATTCATAAATTATTGTTTTCAGATTGTTCAATTTTAAACGAATTTAAATGGGAATAATAATGTTTCAGTTTGTTCTAATAATAGAGTCTAATTTTCAAAACTTCGGTTTCAAATTTTTCAATTTTTATTGAATCACATCTTAGCTTTTTCGATTTCGAACACTTTTAATGTCCAGTTGTTTTATTTTAAACGCTTTATTTAGAAGGATATAAGTTTCATTTCTTTTCATTCCATTCGAAATATTTGCTGTTTATCCAAGTTTTACCTAATCTAAAATATTGTTTTATTTGGAACGTTTTCTATTCAAAATAATTCAACATATATTTTTTTAATTGCAAACAATTTGGATTAAAAATTCTTAATCATTATTAAAAAAAGTTTTAAACCTTATATTAAAAAAATTGTTGGATAATAACTTTTTAAATTTTGTATACTTTTCATGCTGGTAAAAAAAAATTCAGAAACGTAAAGTATAGATGCACAGAAAGTTGTAAATATACAATAATGTGATGCTTCATTCAGGTGAGATCAATTATGCTCAGTTTACTGTATAATCCTCAGCCGCATTGAAAACTTCCTTCCAAGTAGCTCTGGAAGTAGTTTTGAAGGGGCTGAACCAAGTTATTGAACTAGAATGCTCACGTTCTCACCATGATTCGTCGCCTCATTTTTATGATTTCAGAACTCAAACTCAATTTTTTTTTTACTTGACGTTTCAAAAACTCTTTACACCTCTTTGAGAATACTCTGATGCAATTCTTCAACTTTCAAGCCTTTTAAATTATGCTAGAAAATGCAAGAGTACGCACGTGGCTTACCAATAACACTATGTTCTACTGAAATACTATTCCATTTATTTTCAAGCGAAGAAAGCTATAAACAGAGATGAGCTATAAGGGAAGATCACAACTTAGTAGATAATGAGTAAATAAAGTTACAAATATGTGTTAAATACTCATTTTAATGTAAATTTATTAATACGCATATTATCTTAACACTATGGCTCAAATTTACTGGAAAAAATCTTGTCTTCAATAATCCTTATCATTTTTAAATATATATTATACGGTTGGTTAAAATAATAATAAATTGTTTATCAAAAACAGCCTTACATTCAATAAATTAATTTTGGATTCCTCATTAACTGTGAAATTTTTTTGAAATGTATCTATTAGTAATTATATCGAACAGTTGATCAAGGAATTATATATAATATTACAATATATAATATCCATTTGTTGCAGGAAATTTTTTAGAGGGATGAAGTTTTATTCAGGTGACTTCGAGTTTTTCAAAACACATGTTTTGTCATCGAAAAACAAAAGAAAGTTTAACCGATATTTGTTTAAAGTTTATCATGTAAAGTTAATTTTTGTTGCAGTGAATCCTTCATCAGAAATCAATGTAAAGTTTATCATCTGTTTTTTCTGTGGTATTAAGAGTAGCCACGGCACCGAGAGGGGAAGACATGTTCAGTAAAGCGTGACGAACACCCTAAGTGTCAGAGTCACATCGCGTTAGTTGCATACGGTTGCGTCATACGTCCACATACAACAGAAATTATTAATGCGGGCCTGTCTGTCTATATATCTCGGTGCTGCCGTTGTTTTAAGAATCGATGATGTTTCTAGAAAAAATAGTACAAAATTGTACTGAGAATACTACATTAACAAAAACGTAGATCCTATGTGCCACAGAACCTGTTCTTAAAACCCTACCCTGAGTTTCACATTCATCCATGTGCCATATTGCCGCTTTTTTATATTTCTTAAATATATTACCCTCACCAAAATTATAGACCAAATGTGCTAAATTAACCCATGTGTCATATTGCTCAATATGATACATTACCCCATTTCATATTATCGCAATTCTTGTTGACCATAGTACCCCCAAATATACCACCCTGTCCAAAAACATAAATCCGATGTGCCACATTACACGATATTCCAAGCTAACTAATGTGACATACTGCCCTGTGTGCCATATTGCTACGTTGTATCACTTACAAAGACCTGAATTTATAGAAATATATGTTGGAAGGCCATCAAGTACTACGTATCGCTTTTTCCTTACACCCCCCCCGCCCTTCCCTACGTAACACTTCTCTATAGTAGGTCTATATAACTTTAATATAGGCACTGCGCTATAGCAGAACCACCTCTAGGCGTGTTACGTGATTAGAAATACCAGAACGCTCCCTTTATGAAAAAGAGAATACATATTGTACTTACTACCTTACCAAAAACATACATTCAAATTTCGGCAAACCCGTTTTTATTTACCAGATCGTAAAGGAGGATTGGCGTGCGCACAGGGCACAGACCCCTAGTATAATATATAATGATAAAATATAATTATAATAAAACAAAATAATAAAATAAAAGCCACCGAACGCGTCCTCCGGTTGTGGATAGAAGGTCCCTGTACCAATGGTTTCTACTGAATATGGTTACAAAAATGAATAGGAGGTCACGGATAATTGTCTAGGGGTGGTCCCGAAGAAATTAAGCCCCAAGCGGAGGTGTGAAAACCGTGTTGAAAGCTGAATGGTACCCGGGTGAGGTGTCTAGAACGGTGACTTTCCCTGGCTTCTCGTGGAAACAACAATGACAACACCAGGCATAGCTGTAGTAAGTGCGGTTCAAAACAATAGAACGTGCAGGGCTCCCGATAATGGTTCGGCCAATAATGCCGAGCACTATAGAGCTGCGGGAACCAATGAAGATGGACTCATTCCGATCGATCGATGGAATCTCGGCTCTTTTAGGTGGACGGAGCGACTAAATCTGGACTTCCTAGAGTGCTACGATGCAAATGTGGCCCCTGAACGGGGCTACATGGCACGACTGCATGCGCTGTGATGCGAGAAACACCCGGAGCTATCGCACTTTTCGCATCAGCGTCTGCGAAATCATGCCGAACTACTCCCAAAAAGGGGCTACGTAAGCGGTACACCTACACTACCACAGCCAGAACAAGTCGGCAACAGAGAAAGAGGAGCGACACAAAGACGAAACGTGGGCAGGCATCTGATAGAGGAAGAGCGATGCTTTATGAGCCGGAGAAACACCAACGCCCAGGTTTCATCCATGCCAAAAGATCTGGCTGAAATTGATTACGAGCTTCGTGGACATATTTCCGAAGAATCCGACTTCTGGACTATCAATTGTTGTGTGTATAATGCAGCGAGAGCTTTGGCCGATGCGAACCATAAAACAAATCCAAAGGTTGATCATAAGACCACAAGACGAATGCATCAACTCGCCATAAAGAAAGACTGGGCAAGACAGTACGCGTCCCGCATTCAGTGTGTGATTGACTGCATCAAATCTGGCAGGAATTTTATCGCCAAGGTTCGAAAGTTCGCGTGCGAACTCCGGACCCGTTATCACACACTTAACAAGTCAAAGCTGCTGACCATCGGGAAGCATATTGTTGGAAGAATATGGATACCATCTGACGCTAAGAGAAGCCTAGAGCGGACAGATAGGTGGGTCACATAAAATCAACAGTTTCTCTTTGATCTATCTCGATTCTTCCAAGACCCTCCAGTTACTGTCGACCACCTGCCCAAACCAGATGAGGTCGAAATATTTTAGAGAGAAGTCTACGAAGTGCAGCATAGATTGGACGAAGACTCGGAGAACATAAATCCTATTAAGAGGGATGACGAACTATGCAGCTCCGGCACCAGATGGTATCAAGACCTTCTGGTGAAAGAAGTTTCTTTCAACCCATCAGTATTTGGCTCGTATTTTCACCTCATATTTAAAGTGTGAAGAACTAATTCCGTAGTGGTTGGTGGAAGGTATTGAGTCTTGAATGTCTTCACAACAGGATTATTCTGGGTACAGCACATAGAGTTGCAAATGGAAGAGACCCTCTTCTTAAAATGGTCAGGAATCACGAAGAAGTGGGCAAAGGAGCATTTCTGTACAAAGCAGCGGAGGAGGCTGCTGAAGTCAATGTCTTGTGAGCTAACGTTTGCTTTCCTTAAATCGCCCGGATTGAAGTCTGGTACAGAGGGTTTCATTTTTGCAGGCCAAGACGGTGTCATTTCCACCTTAACATACCGTCGCCACCTTTTGAGTCAAGACATTCCCGATGATAGCTGCAGGGCGTGCCATGCACACCCCGAGCATTTAGCTCACATACTATCTAGTTGTCCAACTCAAGCGGGAACGACCTACATTCAAAGGCACAATGCGGCACTAAGAGTGCTTAATTACCATCTATGTCACTCTTGCGGCATTAACCTTGATATGGCTCCTGTAAATGCTCCTAGGGAAATTGAGTCAATTATCGAGAATGGGAAGTGCCGCATATACTGGAACTTTATATTTTCGACAATTGTTTCTGTTGCACACTCTAGGCCTGACATGGTTCTTTTTGACTTCGAGAAGCGAACCATGTTCGTTATCAAATTTTCGGCACCAGCTGACAAAAACATCATAGCCAAGGAGAATAAAAAGAAAGAAAGGTATAGAGACCTTATAAGGAAGTTGCAACGATTGCACCCGGAATATTATGTTGAACCAATGTTCCTTATTATCAGCGCCCTTGGATGTGCCAAGCTTTCACTTGGTAATATTTTGAAAAGCATCCTTTCGTGTCAACAATATGCTAAAACACTTGCTGGAAAAATGCAGAAGGCGGTAGTCCTTGTGTGTCTCCGTGTTCTTAGGGTGCACGAAACTTTTGCCGGATCGTCGTATTCATTCCGTTACATACTATAACCACCCATCTCACGGTCGTGAGACGTGGTTTTGGCAGAAATTCTACCGCGATTTCGCTGGAAGCGGGTGCAATTTTTCAGATTAGCACCTGCTAATCTCCGGTGAAATCCTGCGGTTGTCCTTATGACAAATTTTTAATTATATACCTGACTATTTTGATTGCTAGAATTCTCTCATTTTTAAATAAAAATTTAGAATGTGATAAAATTTTTACGCGCTCAAAAGAATTTTAGAATATTTTGCAAAGATTAAAAAAATTTGTTTATTTGAGGTTTACAAAAATGATAATTTGTCTTAGGAAACTATAAAGTATTGAAATATCATAACACTTTTAAAAAGTATGAATAATTATTTTTGCGAGTTTCTAATAACACAGACCTACAAAATTTGACAAAGTTCAAAAGCCAGAAAGCAGACCAAACATTTCCGAAGGATTTTGATGCGCTGAATCTGAATCCAAGCACCAAATTGCTCCTATACGTTAGGTTTTCAAGATATACTAACCTAAAATTGCAAAAAACGCGTTTTTAGCTGTTTTTGAGGTTATGTCAATGCACAAGAAAAATGTCTGCCACAAAAGCTTATATGGAATTTGAAAGTACTAATCTTCGCCTTTCAAATCCGCTTGGATTTATTAGGATATCTTTATTTTTCACCAAAATATAGTCATTTAAAATTTTTTATTTTGGCGTTTTAACCCATTAACAGAAAAGCGTACAGTCCTTTGGAACCATACTTTGCACATTGATAAAACAATAAAAAATATGGAACCCATGTCTTTTCATTTCTACGGAAGGCGCTTCCTAGAGGTAGAAACCACCCATAACAAACCACAAGCATGCTGACCCACCTGACTCTGGGAACAATAAGCTTAGTCGCACCTACCTGCTAATCCACCTGACCCCCAGAAATCACCCCTACTAAATCATAATGAGGCTAAATCACTTAACCCTGGGTGCAGCGAGCTTAGTAGTTTTACATTTCGTAAAATAATTCAATTCCACACTACAAGTGGGCTAACCCAGTTAGCTAAGCCAGTCTAGGCAAGACTTTGAATCGTCCAGCCAGTTAAGACAATATTTTGGTGAAAAATAAAGATAACCCAATAAATGCAAGTTAATTTGAAAGGGGAAGCTCAGTACTTTCAAATTCCATATTAGCTTTTGTGGGAGAAATTTTTTTCCCGGTTACATAACCTCAAAAACAGCTAAAAACGCGTTTTTGGACTTTTAGGTTAGGATATCTTGAAAACCTGACGTATAGGAGCAATTTAGAGCTCGGATTCGGATTTAGAAAATCAAAATTCATTGGAAACTTTAGATCTAGTCTCTGGCCTTAAAATTTGTCGGCCTGTGTAATTTTTTCAGGCCTTTTTAAAATGCGGCAGAGAGTCAAAGGAATAAGGAGGAGAAAGGAATACGAAAAAGGGAGTCTGGAGGTTGGATAAACTAAAAGAATTTAAACATGAAATGGAAAAGTAAAAGGTGAGGTAGGAAAAAGAGAAGGTTGTAGACTCGTTAACTGAAAGGTTTAAAGGGTCGATCAGGAAGGCGAGGGATGAGATAGGTTTAAAAGAAAAAGTGAAGGGGTAAACAGAGGCTGATGGGACGAGGAATAAAGGGACCTTAAAGCGAGGATAAAAGAATTTGTAAAAAAATGGTGGAAAAGATAAATGGAGAAGGGGGAGCACAACAGGATAAAAAGATGACATGAGAGAATGCTGGAAAGGAAAAGGCAAAGGGGAAAGGAAAAATACAAGAAAGAAGTAGAAAAAGCGATCAAAGAAGGTAGGATTTGGGATGTGATAAATAGGGAACGGGGAGTAAGGGCGTGAATGTAGGAAGGACACGAAATAAAAAGAGAAGAAGTGTACGAGGCACTACATACACTAAAAAGAAACAATGCTACAGGAGAAGATTGATTAAGTAAAGAAGATCGGCACAAGTCGGCAATGGAAAGGGGTAACCGAAAGAGTGGATGACAGGCCTGGTGGTACCGTTTTTCAAGAAGGGGGTAGGAAAGAAGATATAGGAGTACAGAGTGATCACTATCATCCCAGTAGCCTATAAAATATATAGAGAAATTTTAAGAAAAGGATTAGAGAGTTAGATGGAAGAAAGAGAAAATATCCCACATAACCAGACGCGATTCAAGACAGTGATGCGAACTATTGAAAACATTTATGTACTGAAGAGAGGGAGAGAGAGAGAGGGGGGGGGGGCGGATTAGTCGCTTTGCTCATAGATTTTAAAGCAGCCATGGCAGGCAATGAAAGAGAGGGGAAAAGAGGAAAGGCTGGTAGAGAGTATAAAGGAGATTTCTACTAAAAACAATGTCGAGGGTGAAGATATGAAAGAAAAAAGGGGACAGGAAGAAGTCTAAAACATGAGTGGCCGTTGAGTCCGCTACTTTCTAATATGCTGCTGGCTGACTTAAAGGAGAAGCTTCGGACCGTAGGAGGTTCAATAACCATTGCCCAATGAGGCTTTGCTTGTTAGATGCATTGGTTTGGGCAGTATTCTGTTATTGCGTAAAGGTCTAGAGATGGAAGGAACATTGCAAAGTGGAAAGCAAGGAATAGCAAGGCAAAACATTGTAACTAGACAAATTGAAGGGCGGAAATTAAAAAGTGTATGAGAGCCATTTTTCGAATTCTGCTCTTTTTTTATCCATTTTTTATCCACAATCGAAGGCTGTTATTTTGGGCCTTAAACGCAGTGGAAAATTGAAAACTGTATAAGAGCCAATGGAACGTTATGGAAGTTTCATGTTTTAACAGTAACTTCCGAGGTTCTATGCTATGCACGTCTCATATAATAAAAATAAGTGTGATAGAACGATGCCTAAGGCGAGCGCCAATAGAAATTTGGTGTACTACTCGATATAAAAAATAAATGCTGTTAATTATGAAGGCAAGGGACACCT
The DNA here is from genome assembly GCF_010883055.1 of Belonocnema kinseyi. NCBI lineage: Eukaryota > Metazoa > Arthropoda > Insecta > Hymenoptera > Cynipidae > Belonocnema > Belonocnema kinseyi. The sequence continues at coordinate 49,143,159 of NC_046658.1, read as the reverse complement.
CTGAAAATTATACTCTCGTTGAACCTTTTAAACCTGAAAATGGTAAAATTGTCTCTTATATCTGCATATTGTATTCTTTTCAGAACATTTGGATACCAAAGTAATTATTCTAGTCACCGAAACATCGCAATACTATGGTCAATCGGACATTAATTTTATTAAATATTTTTTCCCCTGATGCATCATGCTGTAAATAATAAAATATTCATAAACAAATTTTGAATGTATATCGAAAACTACTTTTTTCCCCTTAAATTTCTATGTACTTTAGTACATGCATTTTAAAGTTCCATGTCGAGCGACCAAAGTAACATGATTATTTTAGATTCTTAGAGAGTTTTTAATTTCCAGACCCCCTCGACTTATATGTGGTCAAATGTGAAAAGGCTCTATTTTTGGTAATTTGAATCGGATCTGCTTAAAAATTTGAGACGTTATAAATTTTATGATAATATACTAATAGCAGTTCACAAATTAATAAAGTATTAAGAAATGTTGAAATGCAAACAATTATCCTCCAATTCAGAAAATTTGAAAAATGGCTCTTATACACTTTTGAATTTCCACCCTTCAATTAAGAGAGCCTGAAGTTTTGAACAGAAGCTAAAAAAGTGCAAGGGGAGCACGATAGCACAAGTATGCTTGGACAAAGTTCAGAACAAGGAGACGTAAGGAAATTGGAGAAATTTGAAATTAGAGGAAGAAAGGAAAAAAATAAGCAGGATTTGTGACATACAAGAAGGGGTTCTGGATTGGCAGAACATAAGATTAGAGTTAATAGGAAGACAAGGAAAAGAAAGATGGAGAAAGATTAAGGATATAAGGTACATTAGATGGTATATGATGGACCAAGGGTTGACGGATCCACAATATTTGTAACAACAAAAAAAGGAAGACAAATGAAATATGTCGGTACAGTTAATGTGGAGTATTTGGATACGAAATGGATTCATGGTTACAAGTATTAGATATGTCTACAGGAGAGGAATATGAACAGTCGAGTGTGGATTTTGGTTGGTAACGGACAGAGACTGACACGGATGAAGAAGTTGGAAGAAGTAACAGAAAGCAAGGAACAGGATAGAGCCCACCAGTTAATCCTATCAAAGGAAAGCAAATAGCAACAAATTTATTTCAAATCGTAGAAAATCTATTTTTATGGTAACGGAAACAACGGAAGCCCTGGAAGATCGCTTATTTGTAGTGTTATTAGTATTAATATTATTTTAATTATTAAGTAAGGAGAAACATTAGAATATGAGAAGTGGTTAAGTTAGATTATGGATAGAGTGTAAATATACAGTGTGTCCAAACAGTCTGAAAACGCGTAAATAATTGTCGACATCAAATATTATTCAAATGGGTCGACGTAATTCTGCGAGTAACTTTCAACGAGAAATCTAATGGCGACATTCAACTTGACCTTGAATTTGACCTTCAGGGTCATTTCAAGTAAGCTTAAGTTTAAATGACCACCAGCAGATCTGTGATGTCACACATGAACTATGACCTGAGTACATATTTATGCGTAAAATATCCCACTCATTTGATTTCCCATGTCAAAAATAGGGGTTCCCATTTAAGAAAACAAATTTGACCTTCAAATGACCTAGAATGTCAAGTTCAAGGTCAAATCGAAGGTCATTATCCAATTTTTCGTTGAAAGTTACATCAAGAATGACGTTGACCCATTTGAATAATATTCTATCTGGACAGTTATTTAGGTGTATCCAGACTTTTTGGGCACCTTGTATGTTCATTGTACAGGAAGGGGTTGGGCCTTCAAGTCTGTAAAAGGGCGAGTTTAAATGTACATACAACTATTGCATTTTAAGTCAGAAATTGATCTCTGAAATGTTGAATGACGCTTTAGTAGTGTTACGCAATATCAAAAGTTCATTTTTTTATCAACTTTGACTATATATCCAATGCTATGATACATAATACTAAAAATAATTGGTATTATAATAAAGTCATATTTCGGGAGTTAGTCATGTACAAAACGACGATTTTTTTGCCGACGCTTCGTGAACATTGCAGTTCACTTTTTCAGGGCTAACCTGAAACTAAGGTATCAGCTTATGTTGTTCTTATGGATGTATACTCTTTACGATGCCTTTGATTGGACAGAGTGTCCCACCGTGGAGACTGGTCGAATCCGATTGGCCAATCAAGTCTCTTTTTTAATCCGAGAGGACAGAAAACCAACTCGGATTGACATTATATCCAATGTCCCTATATATGTTATTATGTACATTTGTGCACGATTGAAACCCAAAATATTTCTGTTTACTATAATAAATCATAGTGAAAGCATTAAATATATGAATAATTATTACTATTTTTTCAGATTTAATTCAAGGATCGCAAGATGGATGTCGAGACTGGAGCCGTTGTGGCTCTACAAATTTTGGCAATTTGTTCCATTGTTGCAGCTCTACTTGCTTATTTGATGCGACAATCACGAAACACAGATGAAGAGTTCGATATGCGTAACAAAAGACATGTCCTGGTGACCAGCTGTGACACCTGTATAGGCTTGCAAATTGCACTTGCTCTTTCTGAGGCAGGGTATAAGGTAATAACAAAAGCGGATATTATTCGTTATAAGTCCTCTTTTTAACACATCCACGAATTTTTTCCTCGTAAAGAAGACTTTACAGAGATTTTATATATTGTTTTAAATTACAATATTTTTCATTAGTGTTTACTTACTAAATAGAAAAAATACTGCTTACTTTTACGATCCACTCTTAGGTTTTTATTATATTTTTTTTTATTTAATGAAAAATATAGCCCAGAAGGGTTTGTAGACTTGAAGAGTTTAAAAAGTTTAACTGTGGACGACAGAAGTGCTACCGTCACTACTTCGTGATATATTACTTCGTATTTTTTATTGCCGCTTATCTCTGCATTTACTACTGCATTTGGGAATTGCGAATAAATTTATTTGACGTTTACATGCTTTTCTGTAGTTCAGAAGCGAAAAGCACTCAGTCTTTTTAATGGCAATGCCCTCAAAGTTACGTTTTTAAGAAGCATCGTAAAAGTACGGAAAATATTGTGAATATAAATTTTCCAATTTCTCAATCCATTCGTGTTTACAAGCCATTCAGAAAAATTATTCATCTGGATAATCTAAATATGATTGAATTTTGAAAGGAAATAAGTCATATTTAAACTCTTAATAAACATCTTAATAAATTGTTTTTTAAATTAATAAATATAAAACACTAAAATTTGTTTACATATTAAAAACAAATTGAACTAAGAATATTTCAATTTGTTTTTGAGGATATTTAATAGTTAATGTAAGCTCAGAAATGAGCATTGTTAATGATGATTGACAAAATTGAGGAGAACATTCTTATACTTAACCATAACTAATGTTGGCAGAGAAATGGAGGCGAACTTTAAAAAACATTCTAGGTTAGAATTTCTTATTTAATATAGATTTTTATGTTTTTGATTTATCTTTAAGAAAAGTTGCAGCTCTGGCTTATTTCGCATGTGTCAGGGCTCATTTTATTGTTTGAAGGAATCTCTACAAATCATATTAGTACACTTATTTTATCCTAAATAATTAAATATGATCTTGTAACAATAAAACTTTGTACTTTTGGAAGAATTAAATCAAGCTACAATTAAAGCATATTTTGTATTTGCTTTAATAATGGATACAACAACATTACGATAATTGACTTTTGCTTGATCTACAGTTACAGAAAAAGTTATCTATTTTTAACTGATTAAAAAAAGTAGGTTTTGTATGTACCTACTCTTATGTATGTATGTGCTAAATAATATTAGCAGGATAAATTATAACTTGAAATAAAGTACAATTTATTTATTTATTTATCACCTAAAATATTAAAAACTATAAAATTGAATTAAAAATTACCGAATAAAAAATAAGTCATGCTCCTCAGTCTTCATTTTCTATTCCGGTATATTTTTCTATTTAAGAGATGGGAGTACAGAAACTTAATTCGTCAACAAGAATTACAGGATTACATGCAAAATTAAAAACGTATTTTTCACATTGCTGAGAATTAAAATAAAAAAATAAAAAATTGGAGAAGAAAAACTACCTACAAGCACATTATAGGAACAAAAAATAACGTTTTATCGCTAACAAAATAAGGTTAAGTACTTAATTTAATTTTGAAACTTGTTCGAATAGACGTTCGCATTCTTTGAATTCATCATGCAGTACAAGTCCAATAACTTGCCGTCAGAAAAGTGTACACACCCCATAAAATGTCTTTACACGTACGGCACGCACACTAATTGTGATTCTCTCACTACGTGTGCTATTTTTCTTATAATTTGCGCCCATGACTTACGCATTTGCACCCTTAATATCGTGCTATTAGAGGGAGCATCCGTTAAGTTCGCAATTCCTGCATTTTTCCGCCCCTACAGCCCCGAAGTTGGTAAATTGACGGACTTGTACTGTAAATTATTTGCAATTCACAAGAATTCAAAGGAAGTTTAGCCAGGCTCGCCGTCCTTTCAATTCAAAGTTTAATATTATTATAATTTCCACAAAGTTAGTTATATTCAATATTATTTTTTTTTCATGTGACTTTAAATAACATGGAAATAAATTAAAAAATTTAAAAAAAAACAATAATGAAAAAAGCCAGTATTGGTTATAAAATGTGGGCGTCTGCATGTATGGTGTTACATAGCAAGGCTGTAGACGGTTAAATTCGCTGCATGTTAGGCCCAATATTAACCCTCAAAGTTGCAAAACGAATCACCGGTGATTAATTGAAGCTGGAGCTGCGAAAAATCATTTTCCTTGAAAAACGCATCTAAACTTGGCAATTGCCATCTTCACATGTATTATACTTTTTCTTCGAGTATTCAATATACACCAAACTCTTCCTTTCTGTCAAGTGTCGGGGGTTGCTTGCGAATGGCTTTGGACTGATTTCGGGGGGATAAAAACGTAAACAGTGAGGGCCGCCTGACTCGTTTCGAATTGGAATATATTATATATAATGTAGCAACCGCTCTCGCCCTACTCCTCTGAGCAACTGAGGGACCCAGCAGTTCTAGGAATGCCAAGAACGGGGTAATTCAAAGCGAAAGTTTGGTGTACCAACTTTCAATGACCTTTTGGATATGAATATATTCCCAATAGATTATAACTACATAGTGGTCTCAGTATTATCCCTCATTCAAAAAAAAATCATTTTTACCTCAACTTAGAAAAATGTGAATATCTCCTCAGGGTCCGTTTAAATATTACTGGGTGGAGATGGTAAAGCTTTCTTTTTGATTCAATACCAAATGGCACTGAGGTCGATTTCAACCGCGAGACTTTTCCAATATTGAAACTTTGGTGAAATAGGGAATAGCAGAGGAGGGTCTGCTGCACGTACACTTAGTATAGAATAGTACATACATTTACTCTAAAAAAGCGTTACGTAGGGTCCGTTTGGGACAGCACGTGAATGTTTTTGGCGTATTTTAACCCTGACATACGAACGAGGCGCCTCGAGAGCGCATACGAGCGTTAGTATTGATGGAGTAGGGGTCCAGGTTAGTATTTCAGATTTAAAGTATTTTCTGACTTTAGCACTCACTTTTTAGATTTATTTATTGAAATAAGCTACAAGAAAACGATGTCAATTTAATAATTATTTACAAAATTGTAAAAAATTGAGTTGGGCACGCGCGTACCCTACCTATGTAATAACCTGGATAATGTTGAGTGTGCACACAAGGGTTAAGGCCGAAAGACCTTTAAGAAAAGAGAATGTTAAATCTTCACCGTTTTTGACAGGTATTTGCCGGCTTGTTAGAGCCCGAAGGAAATTCTCATGCAATCAAAATCTTAAGAGCTGTGCAGACGCAAAAAGAAAAGGAGCAGGACCCTTCAAGCATGGAGGGTGCTATGGGATTAGACGTACGTGCTCCAGGACAAATCGTTCCACTAGAACTGGATCCGACACGAGAGGACAGTTTACACTCCTGTTTGGATGCAGTTAGGTCGAAACTTCCGGCTGGTGAAGACGGTAAAGTTCTCTTTATGATTTAATACCAAATAGCACTGAGCTCGATATCAACCGCGAGACTTTTCCTGTATTGAAACTTTGGTGGAATAGGGATGCATTCACGATTCCTATCTGTTTTCATTGATAGAAATCACCTGTACTATTATAAAGTTCAATCTCGAAGCCTCAAAACTTTATCAAGTTTTGAAGCCATCTGCATTTGAACAGAAATTTGTCGTAGATTTTCTAGTTTTCATAAAAACTGATTGATATTTTCAATACAATATGCATATGAAAAAACAAGTTTGCAAAAAAAGGGTTTTCTATGTGGGATGGAAGAAAAACTAAACGGTCCTTATCCGCAGTTTTCCATCTCATGCATTCTTAAAAGTGCTTATTTTTTTAAGGAAACACAATATTATTGACAAAACTTTCTCGTGCTTGTTAAATATATGCAATATATGAGTTTTTTGATACTACAAAATTAAAAAAATTGTTGCAAGGGAATTTAGGAATTTATGAATATTTAACGACGACAATTGCTTAAAAGTAATGGTAAAATCATTTCTATAGTATGCAGGAAAGTGTACTCAAAAATACAGAAGTACAATTATATTGTATAATTTAGTATAATTATGTTGTCTTGGATATATTTTTTAATTTTACTAAACATTGTGGTGAAAATATTAGATTCCTAAATATCATATAAAAACAAATGGTTGTGTCGTTTCAGCCTTTAAATATTGTTCTAAATTAATTGAAATTGTTCAAAACAGAATTTTAGAAAATGGTTCCTTATCCAGCTGTCCTTCTCATGATTTCAATTCTGTCGTGATTTGAGAAAACACCGTTAACTGCAAAATGAATGCAGTTTTTTGGCTGTTCTTGAAAAATGTTAAATTACTATCTAAAATGCAGATAGCGGTGTTGATTGGGATGGTGAAATTCAGAAAATGCCGTAACGGGCAGTTACGGCTCTCTTCGAATCACGGACCTTAGAAATAGGCCTGTCTTGATTTGAGAAAACGCCGTTCACGGCAAAAGAATTTCACAGCTTAAAATAAATACAGTTACGGCGTTTCTCGAAATACAGACCTTTTTTTCGGGTTCGATGATTCCGGAGAACGGTGTAAGCGCGTACGGACCTCTTGTAAATCACGAAGGCTCGAGATTGTGATTGTGGCGTATTCAGCTGTCCATGAATGGACCTGCAGTTAACGGTCAGTTACGGCTCTCTTCCAAATCACGACTCGCCAAATTTTGCAGTTAATGGCGTTTTTCTAAAATTTAGCAATAATTATTCTGAAATTTATTAACAATTTGAAAAACTTATTTTAATAGTCAGGTGCATCTTTTTTTCACGATTCCAACGATATAAAAAATTCATTTTTCGATTTTTTGCAGTTTACGGTGTTTTCTCAAATCACGACAGTAATTGTTTTTAGTTATTAAATTTGAAGTTTGATTTCTTTCTATTTGGAATGCTTGAATAAAACTTTATTAAAAAGGTCTCTTTTAGATGGCAGCATTTATATGCATCTTCATATTCTGAATTGTCTACTTAATTAATTATAGTCAAAGATTAAGTTTCTCAAAGCACTGTAGGCTTTGTTAAATATTTTATTCTTAATTTTCGTCATTTTCCCACAAGTTGGTTATTTTATTTATTTTTTATTTGCAATGCTATTTTTCACGAATAAAACCAAAAGTACGCGTCCTAGCAAGAAGTGATTCTTAAGGAAATTGTAGATCCTTTTTGGAATAACAATTTTTGTTGATTCACCTTTTTTTGTATTCTACATAGTTTGCCTACAAAATGGAAGTTTTTATTTTTCATTATTTTTTGTGCAATAAAAATTTTAATTTTCGATTTTCCGAAAAAACGCAAAAATTTGTTATAATAGACTTGTAGGACTTTTAAAAAGAAATATTTTTCTTTTCTTGACTTTTTTTCATATCGTGCGTGGTTTGGCTTAAAATTTTGAATTTCGGTTTTCGATGAATTGTTTATCCTTCTTAATACTATAAATATCCGTACATAGAATTTCCAAATTCAGAAAAAAGTAGTCTCCAAATTTTTCAAAATGTGTTCACTTTTTGAATTTTTATTAAAAATGGTTGGGTAAAAAACTCGTCTTTTATTTTAGGACCTAAAAAAAGTGTGCCAAGGTCTCGAAAAGTGGAGATCCGTTGAAAAACTGTGGTGTCAAATTTCGGACAATTCTAATACATTCTCAATCATAACACAGCTCTACAAAAAAGTGGTCTCTCCCAGAAGCGAGATCAATGAACCCTTATGTTTTTGGGGTCACCGAAACCGAATATGATCTTAGAATTGCTTCATCAGGTCACGGTTTTTTCTAAAATTAAAATAAATGTTCAAATTTGCTGAATTTAAGGTTATCCATTAAAAAAATTGTTTTGTTTTCCCCAGAAACGAGACCAATGTACCCTTATGTTTTCGGGGTCACTGAATCCGAATATGACCTCAGAATTTCTTCATCAGGTCAGCTATTATTTCTTTCCTTAAAATAAGAGCTCAAATTTGCTGTATTTAAGGTAATCAGAATTATATATATCCCTATAACAAATTAAGACGTTGAATTATCACAAAATGCAAGAGAGTGCCAAAATCTAGTAACTGTTCACTGTTTAACTCAAATATGACCAAACAAAAATTCGCACCCGTATTTATCCCTGTAAAAACTACCCCTTCCAAGAGTTTTCTCTTTGAAAAATGCATATCTCTGTTATATGATGCATTGAAAAATGTTGTATTTTATGAAAAAACAGTATTTACCCAGTAAAGTGTTCAAACTTTTTCACCCCAAAAACCACATCTTTCAAAGGGATGAAAATTGAAGAAATTTAACCTTCACCTTCATGACTTTAAGAAACAAATTTGTGAACCCACAATTGTTTTATGTTTCTTTTTGTAAAATAAAAAAAAAATATTTAGCTCTCGTGCACCTCTAAAACTACCCCCGGATAGGATTAACGGTTGAATATTTGAAAAATTAATTCCTTTGTGATTTGGCACCCATTTTTTTCAATGGCTAGGTATGACTAGTCAGCTATTGAACTTTTTTTTCTTGCACAGATAGATTCTAACTAGTCTGCTATCCAACTACATAAATGTTAAACACCTCTGTACACTCAAAAACGATCCCTATAAAAACATCCTTTCCCACAATTCCTGGAGAGGATGCTGTCTCGAATGCTTGTCATGGCTCAGATTTTCTTATGATAGTATGCTCTTTTATTTACAAAAGTTCTCCTTAATGGCATCTTTTTTCATTTTTTCTCCCTTTTTATTTTTTTTTTTTGGTAAATCCTCTTTTAAAGGCCAGCAATAGTCAGCCATCATACTGAAATCCCATCTTCCCTGGTATCTCTCTTCTATTACTCATATTTGAGTTAAACAGGCACCAGTTATTAGGTTTTTGCACTCTCTTGTATTTTGCGATAATTCAACGTCGTAATTTCTTGTAGGGATTAATATAATTCTGAATACCTTAAATCCAGCAAATTTGAGCTCTTATTTTAAGGTTAGAAAAAAATGCTAACCTAATGAAGCAATTCTGATTTCATATTCGGTTTCAGCGACCCCGAAAACATAAGGGTACATTGGTCTCGTTTCTGGGAAAGAAAAAAAATATTTTTTTTAGTGGATTACCTTCAGCAAATTTAACCTCTTATTTTGAGTGTAGAAAAAGACCCTGACCTGATGAAGCAATTTTGAGGTCATATTCGGTTTCAGCGACTCCAAAAACATAAGGGTACATTGGTCTCGCTTATGGGAAAGACCACTTTTTTGTGGAGCTGTGTAAATTATTAGAATATAAAAACAGATTACAGAGAAAAATACTGTTGTTATTGCGTTTGGTTGAAGGTCTAAAACGGGTTCATTTCTTGTAATTTATTTAAAATCGTACACAGAAATCTGAATGATCGACCTGCCGAACGTGTCAAAACTTACAGATATGATTATTAATTAAGTCTGGGTAGGAATTTAGGTTTTCATTTAAACCTTTTGAGTTATTTTATGATTAATATTTTTTCTTTTATAAATTTCCTATTAAGGAACTGACTATCTTGATAATATCTAAAAACAATATTTAAAATTATTCATGCAATATACTTCGTAATTGAGTTTTCGACAGTGTTATCACCGTATTAATCAATAAATCAGGAGCCATAAATTATTCAATATGATTGCAGAAATTTAGTCTGCAGGTCTACCAACTAAACTAATATCATTAGTTTAGATCAATTTATTCATAGATATAAACTTCTTGAACTATGATACCAATTCTAACTTGCTGGAAAGCCGGGTCAGAATCCTAAAATGGAAATCGGATTAATTTGCCAAAGAGATATTACTACGTTATTTAAAGATTTTCGTCGTATCTCGAAATCCTTTAGATTCCATTCGAGGATTACAGAGAATATTCATAATTGGAAATTAAAAATAGTATGAAACACATAAATAAATCGAAGAATAACTTACTGCCTATCTGATATTTTTTATAAAAGAATAAAATATTCCTTTTTAGGGATTCGTAGACTCGCCCGGAATTACGGTCAATTGTCCGTCTGTTCGTCCGTCCTTGAATCGGCCCACATTTGGACGGATCTGGTATTTGAGTCCAAAATAATATACAGGTTGCAATTCTGGATGAATTTCGAGGTTTTTTAAAAGAAAGAATCAACATTAAATTTCCGAGAAAATTGTTAGAGCTGATTTTCAAATGACAATTTTTAAATAATTTTTTGTTCCATTTAACGCAAGGCTTAAAAATAGAGCCAACTTTGCAGATTTGATTTTTTTCTCCGAAAAAAGTAAATAAATAAAATCGCTATGTACTATACCTATATAAAGTAGATACGCTGAAAATCTCATTAAACCCTTTAAAGAATACATTCTGTCTCGGAAGGTTTTTGGGGTAGCTTATTACGAATTTAGAGTCAAATTCGTGAGATTTAACAAATTAAAAATGGAGGACCCAAGATGGCGGAAAAAAATACAAAAATTAGTTCCATGTCAAAAAAATATATTCCCGGATGTTTTGTGGGTCGCTGATTACGAATTTTAAGTCAAAGTATTAAAATTTAGAATGGCGTAGCTCGTGTGTGTAAGTATATAGCATATGCGTTACGTGTTTCTTGAGACACAATGAATAAATAAATAATTAGAAAGTGAGTAAGGGAGAGAGAGAGAGAGAGCGAGCGAGAGAGAATTATCGCCGGCGGCATTTGCGTGACCCGATGTACATCGCGCGGAGGTTGTGCGTTCGGACTTTGCACATCATTTAGCCCTAAAAAGACCCGATTTTTACTTGTGGCTTTGCATTATTTTGGGTAATGTCGACTTCAATATTATTATTTTGCTTAGGTACTTGTTGCTGCCTTTCAGTTGCATCTAACGTTGTATTCAATGAGTCATCGGGTCGCTTAATGTTTTCTTGTTGTCGCGCATAGGCCAAAAATCATTCAATACTTGCTACATGTGCGCAGGTGCCCACAGTCCTAGCCCCAGGCCACGGTGTGCCCACTCCTAGAGGAAAAGTGGCGAAAGAATTGTAGTAATTGCTACGTCCCCTAGATGGCACTCGTGTGAGTTCAGAATTAAAAATGAACCTGAGAAGACGATAGAAGTTATATCGTCTGCTCATGTCTGCTCAAGCTCACTGTAGCTGCAAGAATTATATATTTTTTTGCGTGATGAACTAGGATTCACAATGGATTTTAACCGATAACACAAACTGAAAATGGAACCAAATCAAATCGGTCATCGATAAAATTTAATAAAATGTTAAAGTCTGTTGTAATCGCTCTATGATAAAACGAACCATAAAATGTTAAAGTATTTTGGAATCGTTCTATGATAGATCGATTGCAACAGACTTAAACATTTGATTGCATTTGATCGATGATAGATTTTATTTTGTTTAATTTTTGGTTTGTTTTATGGGTTATTATTATTCATGTATTTATTTCAGAAAGAAAATTCAACATAACCTACAAATTAATGTTCTTGCTACGTTCCCTAGGGGGCGCTGATCTTGCATTTTGCCACAATCTATAAGTACCCCCTCTAAATACATAGAAGTGGGCATAACGTGCCCCAGGCTGGCATGTGCAATAATAGCCGCTGATGAGATCATGAGCATTATCATCATTCATGCCATCCCTATCAATGTTCCTGTATGCAATAAAGATTTAATGTCTTGTAGCAGTTATGAACCTAGAATATATCCTTATTCTCAGGAAACCTGGTTCATTAACATGTTCATCCAGTTGAAGTTCTTCATCATTTTCTCTTATTAGCTTATCTTGCACGTAACAAGGGGCAATGTTAACGTAATGAACACCTATTGTCAAGTTCTTTAAGTACTCCGTTGGCTATTTCGCATTACATGAGGAGTCTGCGATCTTTTTAAGATTTGTTGAGCTAGGTCGGCAGTTGAACTTTGCATGTATATAACGGGGTCCTATCGATTCAATATTGCATCAAGAATGGGAAAAGAATCTCGCCGATATTTTTTGCATGATGTAAATTCAATGTGTCAGAGAGAAACTGGAATACAGATCGAAGGTAGCCACTTCTACTTTCCACTACCCACCGACTTTTCGTGAGGATACACGATTCATTCGCATCTTCGGTGGATAGTTGGCTCTGTCCACGTTGAAGTAATGCTGGCATTTTATAATCAATACCTAACTGTCGAAGAAATGGTATAGCATTGCGGTATCCTTTATACCCCCAAATAATGTCATCATTTTGAAACCAATACCTTAATGACTCTTCATCTCTGAGAAGCTCATGTCTGAGAATTTTAGCATCGTTATTTTGAGAACCTAAAATATGCGGACCAAAGATTGCGAAAATCCATTGGTTAAAACCCATCAGGAGCTACAACTAGAGTTGGTTTTAGTAGGTGCCTGGTTTTGTGGAGAGAATAAGATTGTTGCAGTAGACGAAATCTAGAACTCTCATGTGTATATGTATATGCAGTAAAAATTATAGCAAAAGCTTTAGCTTTATTTTGTTGATGATTGTACGAAATATTGGAGAACTCTGTTACGTGTTGATCAATGTCATCTTGCCTTGTTATTGATACAGGTCCAATATTCTCTTGGACGAAGCTTTGTGATAATGATTTTCTCACATAATCTATCACGGAACTCACAGTTTGTCGGGATCTTTAACCAAATATGACTTTTAAAAAGGCATCACTCAAACCTTGTCTCATTTTGCACAAAAGGGTCCAGAAATTCTTTTTGCTTGTGTATCTAAGTTTTTCATACTGCAGCATCCGGCTTATAATGAGTGAAAAGTTCTTCTAACTGTTCTTTTGTTATAGGTATGATGCATTGGAAATCGTCTTCGATTAAATTGTTTAAATCTATAAATCTATCTTTATTTGCGGGACAGCAAGAATGTTCGCTACAGATACTTTGTTTCTCGTCGGCAGTTTCGAGGACGCAATCTGTCGGATAAGACGTTTATATCTGCATCAGAAAGCACTCTTTATAAATTTTACGTCCTGATTGCGGCTCTATGGCATGTCCAGGTATGTGGACTGTGCACCTACCCTCTAGCGCCAAGGTGTTGTGTAGCGCTACTGTCGACCAGCTTAGTGTCTTCGGAAATGTCATTAGGTTTTCCTCACTTGAAATTAACCTTGCGCATTATTCGAACCTAAAATCTAGTAGCGGGATCAAGTAGCTATGTATTTCTAGTATAGATTTTGAGATCATCTCTGTAAAATGCATAGGTGACTTTATGACTTTAATTTTCGGGTTTGCCACAGAAGTACCCTTGGGAATGGCGAAGTACGTGAGATAGTGGCAATAATGTGAGGCAAAAAAGAAGAGGGCTAATGGTGTCACCATCAAAGACACCTCCCTGAAAGGCGACTTTGTTGGTTATCATCACGATCTTTGCCAGATGAGATAGTAAATATAGTTTTCCAAAGCTGCAGCAATATATTATGCACCTGATGATATGTGTGGAAGAACCTTAAAGCTTTTCAGCAGACATATAAAAATTGTATGGACGGGTGAATTAAAAGTCTTTTGTTAGTCAATCCTAGCCATCGATAGGCAGTGCCAATAACTTAGGAAAGCTTTGGATATCTTATACAGCGTATGCAGACAAGTTATTGGGTGTTCTGAATCGCTCTTATAAGTATGCTTGGTATTATCACAGTTTTTCTTGACAAGCAGATATGAAAAAGGGTTCTTGATCCTTGCAGTGCTCCATGCAAAGATAAGACTGCATATTCTCAGATGTCGCCCAATGTCACAGAGTCATGGTTCCACAGGGAACAACTGTCATCTAAAAGTGACACCGGCTTCCACAAGAACCATATAGTCACGTCGCACGACCGTGAGATGGATGGTCTTATTTTATTATATATATAACATTTGTTTGGTAGAATTAGTAATAATAATTTGAGAACATTTTTGTCGACTATTTTTGTCACTTCACATTATTAGATCACATTTACGCTAATAACGTTTCCGCTAATAACTCGGAAAAAGAATGAGGTAAGATAAGACGGGAATAAGAAAAGAGATAGTTAGATTCTCAGTTTTTGCAAATGCTTCTCGAGCGACTGAAATGAGCTAGGCAAGCGATCATGTCTTATCGTTATGCACCACTACGAGATAACCGTAGATAACCGTATATCGAGATATCCGTCCAGTATGATATCCATGCAATGTCCTGTACACTGAAATCTAATATTTATGTAATTCATATTAAATACAAACATGTCGAATTCCTGAAAAAATAAAGATTCACAAAAATCTGTTTGACAAAAATCTGTTCTAGACAAATCTAGAATATTCGTTCACTTTTAAATTCTATCTCGATATAATCATAAAAATTATTACCGGAAGTTATTATTATTAAGAGTTGACTGTTATTACATTTATGAGCTATTAATTGCGCAGTGTGGAGGTTGAACTTTTCGCTATGAGTATAATGGAAAAATTAGTTTTTACGACAAAACACAATAAAATTAATATATACCGCGTTGGTTTATATAATACAAATGAGAATAGAGTATAATCTGACATGGAGATTTCAGATATTATTGATTTAACTAGATCGTCTCTTATTATTGCGGGATAGTTTTCGCAGATTGATAGTAATGATGGTATTTACCGGGAAGTGAGTTCACAGTGGACTCTACTATTATGGCACTTTATAATATTATACCAGGTGTATACATATGAAACCGGTATTATTTCAAGAAAAAAACACATTTATTTCAAGAGAATGATAACAAATATTTTATTCAAAGTATGCGCCCTCGC
>NC_046658.1:49118134-49127721 GCF_010883055.1 Belonocnema kinseyi | reverse complement strand
CGACATTTTCAAGAGCGAAAAAAATCACGATGTCATATGAAACTTGAAATGTTTTGTATTGGATATTGTTGACAGATGACAATACGCCAATTAGCACAAATGATAAGTTCCGACAGTGCCGACAAGTGTGCCTACTGGCCGCTAGATGGCAATACCGGTTTCATATGTATACACCTGGTACTTTGTAGAAAATCTCCGGAAAATTACCGTATATAGTATCTTTTAATAATGAGTTATTTTATTCACACGACTGACGATACATATAATTATCAGTAGATATATGCGTATTTTCATGAATATACGAGTACTCAGAAAAATGTCCTGTTTTGTCCAAAAGATGTTTCGTGATAAAATTGCAGCTAAATAATTTCGTTGTTGAAAAACAGATTTTTATGTGATTTCAAACAAAATACAAAAGAGGACAACGCTTTTGTTTCAAGAAAACTTTTTCTCTGAGTGAAATTTTAGAATTAAGATATTTTGGGGACATATAAAATTGGGTTATTAATGGGATATCATAAGGATATTCTAAGATATGTTTGGGACACTCCTAGGATATTGAGATTTCCATCCTGTACAATATAATTCGCGATATTCCTAGGATGTGTCCAGGATATCCTAAGAGATAAATGGAATGTCCCGCTGATATCTCATGCTATATGGGTTAATTTGGTTATTTTACTTTAGGCCTTTCCTATATTATGCATTTTTGTGCTAAAAACTTTTTTCTCTCTATAAAATTTTACATTTGATAATTTACGATAGAAGATTTTATGTGATAACATTGAATATTTTTCCAACAAATAAATCAACAAAAAGTAATAATTTGGCATATTTTGTTTTTGTTTCGTGTAAATTAATTCTGAATTAAAGCCGGGTTATTATTTCCAAACATATTTTACCACTCCAGGAATCCATATTCAATTGTTTTATGGTCTTCAGTGCAAAATATATAAAATCTTTTTTTTTAGTCAAATATCCAAACTGAATATTGATTGACCTTTGGAAAATTAGCCTTGACTTTGATGAATGCTAACGCCGTCCAAAATATAGATAAAAATATTTTTTAGCCATTGAAAACATGATTAAATTCTATGCTAAATGAGCCCTAGTTGATTGAATTATCAGTTGATAGAAATCAAAATAAAATTCCGATGTTAAAGCAATTTTGTACTGCAACTATATCTATTGGCAGAGGTTAGGTATAATGTATTTTAAATTTAGCATGGCTGCGCAAAAAAATTAATATTTCATGAACCAATTAAGATTTTTCAATGCTTGATGGCCATTTTAATTTAAAAAGAGCTCATTTTCCGCAGAATATAAACAGCTTGCCAAGGATTAAAAAAAAATATTTTTATCCATAAATTCTGAACGGAACCATCCCCTTTCAAAGTCAGGGAAAATTTTCAATGAGTCATCCGGTTGGTGATCTAATATTATCCGTCTGTACTATTGGAGTGTGGTAGTTTTAAAGAAGAATATTCGTAAAGCTTATTAATAATTTTGATTTTTTTAGGCCTTTGGGCAGTGGTACATACTGGAGGATTGGCACTGCCAGGAATTATAGAAAAGCAAGAAAGCTCTGCGTGGGAGTCCATGCTACGACACAACCTCGTGGCACCCTTACGCACAGCTAGAGTATTTATACCTTTATTGCGGGCAAAGAAAGGTACTTATTAGGTTTTCCAGTTAAACTTCTATTAAACTAATTTAATGCAATATTGGATAATAAATAAAGCAGCTAGGATTGAAATGCTTGCATATTTCATTTTTATTATTTAATTTACGAATGAAAATACATTTTCAGAAACAATAGTAGTGTAAAAGATCTGCACATTTATAATATGTACATTAGAATATTATTTTTGAAAATGTTCGAAATAGGAAATAATTTGAAAGATATATTAGTGATTATAAAAAAGATTTTGGAAATTCATTCTTTTTATTTCTTTATTTCAAGGTCGCATTATTCTTTTGGGCGATTCTGGATCCAGTTATGGAACCAAAGCTGGGACAGGATTGGTAGCTTTCAGTGCTTCAAGAAAAGCAGTTGAAGGTGCAGCAGAAGCTTTAAGGGCAGAACTTCTTTCTTCCGAGATCGACGTTGTGCTTCTAAAACCACCAGCAGTGAATCCCATCGCTTTGTATTCAACACCCGTCCTTAAAACGTGAGAATTTTTAGACCTTATATTTTTATGGTCACATGAAACGGACGTGGAAAAACAGTTAAATTTAGAACACGCTTTAAGAGCAGATCAAATTTCGTGTTTAATATGTGTTTTAAAACAGTAAATTTTCGGTTTTCTTAATCTTTTTGTAGTTTGAATTAACTTGAGACTACATTTTTCGGTATATAAAAAAAAATAACGAAAACTATTACGTCGCTCCAATCTCCACTAAGCTTTTATCTCTAATGATCTAGGTTTTGAAAGGACAAGAGTTGTTCCAAGTGTATTTGGGCATAGTATATGGCTTTTCGAACAAATAATATATCTGTTGAAAAGCGAGCGTGGAAAAGGGTAGAAATGTAGGAAGTGGGAGTGAAGAAGGCCGAACAATATTTTCACGTGTAATTCAGAAGAGAAATCAACATTTGCTTTGATAATCATTTTTTCGGGCCAGGGGCGGCACTGTACATGCACTGGTAGTGACGAGAACTTTTTTCTTTTCACTGCGTTTCCTACTGAAACTCCTAGAACGACCATACTGTAGATAGTAACTCATTTGTAAAACTTGGTAAATTTGTAAAATTAAATAAACTGGCTTTTATAAACTTTGATCTTTAGAGACAAGAGGTTAATTGAAATTTAAGCGATCTTTGAGATTTCCATATTATACTTTATACGGTTCCATCAGCCTGAATACAGTTTTGTGAAAACTGAGTTTGACTAATTGTTATTTCAATAAGCATCGTTGAAACTTAAACTTGTAAAAGATTAGCCTAACTTATTTAATTTTAAAATGTCTTTTTCATACAAAATTAGTTATGAAAAATAATATGTTTCAAACAAACGTCGAATTTTGTTGCAGCTCAGAGAACTCGTCGAGTACTGCACACGTGGCGGGTGTATGGACGGCTCCACTGACAACCTATTCAGTGACGAATTCCTTGGCCTCAGCTCTTATTTCGCCAAATCCAAAAAATGTCTACGACATAGCCATGAAGCCCCGCACCTTCTGTCGGTAAAGGACAGATTTAAAAATATCAATCAATTCTGAAATAATGAATGTAAAATTAAAATTGCCTTTTGAATGTAAATTACTGTTATAAAAATATCGTATTTATAACACAAAAATGTATAGAAATTTCCTTTAAATACTCTTCATTGCTCGTGTTATCTATTGGAAATTTTCATGATGATCAAGAATTCAGAATGTAAATAATGAACGACAAAAGTTGATATTAATTTGAGGTGCTTAATTTTAAAAATTAGTACCCTAACTTTGTAATTAGTTAGTATTTCGAATTACGAAGCTTTGCACGTATAGAATGTTAACAATAATTCTGGAATATGTATAGCACTAATATAAGTTAAGAATTATATCTTTTAATCAAATGTTGTACATTTATTTTAAGTCTCTGGTGCCAAAGGACGGGAATTTATATTTGTTAAATAACGTTTCCTATTACTAAAAAGAATACTAATTTTTTAACACTAGAATGGCATTTTAAGTCAATTATATGTAAATATCGAACTTTCAGCAAGTTATTGAGTTCATAATCGATGTTATATTTCGATCACGCAAGGACCACTGAATAATTTTGCACACTTATCCTTAATGAGTACAATGAAATTCCATGCATACAAAATGAACCGATGCAGCGTTCCTACTAATAAGGAGCCTATTTCCTTTTTTTGGATTTACTTTAATGGTATCCATTCGTTGGAGAAGCTTTTGAGAAGCATTTGTTCGTGACAACGATGAATGGATATGCCTGTTCACATATTCGAAATTCGCATGATAATTATGTATAATGTTCAACCATTATGTTCACGAAGGATGCAAATTATTGTCAATTAACAGCGCTTTCAGTAAAAATCTTATAAGTAGTCAACATTATTTATTCTTGTATATTTGTTTTTATAACAAAATTTTGAATAACGATATTTTTAATTTTGGCATAGGGGAAACTAATATGAATTGGACAGAAAACTTTTAAAGTTATAATATTGAAAAATGAGGAACAATTGGGGAAAGTATTACATATTAAATTGAAGCTAGAATATTATACTTAAAGAGAGCAATATCATCACATGCATTATATGAACCATTTATCATATATTCCATACTATTTTTATTACGGTTAAATTTTATTCAGTTTGGTAAGTTTGGTAAGAAGCTCACGTTAATTAAATCGTTGGTCTTGCATTTTGGTTAGCGTGTCCCATTCCATGGGGCATGGAATTTCCCATATCACTGCTGGTTTATTTAATAATATGAGCATTGTCGACTTAAAAGTGTAAAATATAATAATTCTTGAGAGTATAATATAATAAAGGATAATTTCAATATAAATCAAAGTAAAGTATGTCGCAGAACCTAGTTATAACCGCGTAATCCTTGAAAATTCTATCCAGCATGTAAATATCTGCAATTGCCCTTAAAATTAAAAACAGGCATTGTTCATTAATATATAAAATCAAATTTATTGAGTTATCGTTTAACCCATGTAATTAGTGCCACCCTTATGAATAAAGTGAATCGTTTGAATTGTGCTTGAAGTGAGAAATTATAATTAGGAATGTGAACAGCTTTCTAAGAATTTGTTTTAATATTTGTATGTTATAACCTTAGAGTTAACACGCTGGTATCTTTCAAAATAATTTAAAAAATGAAATTATTTAGATTTTCGTCATTACCTGTTTAACAATATGAAAATTCCAAGCTTCATAACATAACTTACTTTCTGGGTTTTTATACATTATCGATCAAATTACCGACCTGTTATCCAGCACTGTTACATTCTCCACACAATTTTTTGGACAATATACTTCGTATATTATGTTTTAAGATGTTATTAATTTTAATGTATTTAGAACGTTTATAAAAACAATGTATGATACTAGAAGTTTGAAGAAATACTGCACCTATTTGAATCTAACTTTTTCATGCTTCAAGTGTTTCAAAATATGCTATAAGTGCCTAATTTATACCAAAAACTTTTCCGTCTGTTTTCTACAAATCTGTTTTTTCATAATAACTATTCTGACACTTATTTAAAAAAAAAAGTTTCATAAAATCGCTTTTTTCCAAACCATGATCCACACTGACACCATACCCCGCTCTCCCTTACTCTTCGAGCAAAAAGAGAATATTTCACTTGCAACCTGAACAGTTATTGCTACCAAATGTCTCAGAAAAAACAGAACAAAAAATTATTTTCTTTTGTTATGTTGCCAGAAGGTATGATCTTTGCTATGTATTTAAATGTTCTATGGTTGGAGGATCTTACTTGTATCTGCTCGCAATATAAAGGAAGAAAAACTACTTTAAATCGAAGGAACAAGTGAGAAAATATTATATTTTAATTTTTGCAATAACAATTTGCAAGAAAGTGGTATAAAGGCTGATTGGGAAACTTCTCTTTAATATTATTACCAATACAAAAATACTATCAAACTTTTGTTTTAAAACTAGCGTAATTTTTCCCATTCTTCAGTTCACCCTGGTATTTACTAATTCTTTAATTTGGATTGATTTAAAATTTTACAATTTAGATGTAAGATTGTTTAAGGTATTTTCAGGAATTCCTATGTGTATCATCAAATTTATAAGGTTCATAATATACAATTAATCGACTAATACAATTGAAAAATTAAAAAAAAATGAGTTTCACAATTATCATAACAAGTAATACATATTTTATTTCCGAATCCCACATTTTAAATTATTTTAATTTTCACTTTTAAATTATTCAGTGTCCAAAAATTAAATTGAAAAAAACATAACACTGTCAAAAGATTAAATCATCTATTTGAACGTATCATTATTCAGTTCAGATTTGTATTTTATTTCGAGGTTCGGGGTTTCTCATTACACATATAAACACTTTTAAATTTTTAATTAACACCTGTTAAAGTAGGATTCTTCATTGCTTGATAAAAATAAGTCTTAAATTATATTTTTCCAAATAAATTTCAATAGAAAATTAGGTAAAAAATAGACGATCAATACATTAGAATCAATCCATTTTCACGCACAATATAAAAACGAACATGCAAGTAAAAGTTTCCAAATTCCAAGCGTATAGATATGAAAATATTTATCTTACAAAAATTTTGTTATTATTCGTGAGCAATCAAAAGTTCTTCTACGACTCTACTTTGTAATAAAAATATCAAAATACTCCATCAAGAAATACATGCCAAGTGAAACCAGATTGTTACGTACAACACACCAAGAAATTTTGGCTAAAGAAAATAAAATTTTTAAGCAAATTGTACATGTATGAAAAAAAATGCATAGCAGAAATTTTATTGTTTAACTTTTTCTCTATTTTTTATACTTTTAAGTTTCAAGAAAATACTGTTACCCATAAAAATTGTATTTTTTGGAATTCAAAGCAAAGAATGTTATATAGAAAACGCGGAGTTTAAAATGGATGAATAGAAACGACAATATCGTGGAAGATATTTTCATCGCGATAGAATCGCAAATCTAATTATAAAATAAAAATACAAGAAGAATTAACTAAATACTTTTTATACATTATCTCTTTTCCAGATCTTTTTTAGGAAGGATTAAAGGAATAAATTTAAAGAAAAACTCTTAAATTTTAGCTTTCTGACGTTAACCCATTTGCAGTCATGTACCATAAAAAACTTTTTTTATGCCCATGCTGCACATAAAATTCAGACTTTTGTAACCATTTGTTATTAAACTGACTTCAACAAAAGATTTTCTCTTTCCGTATAAGTTCTTAAAATTGATATTATGTTAGATTAATTAGTATAATGTTTTTTGTATTAAAAATTTTGAAAGATGCAATACATAAAACGAACTATACAATTTTATTTCGGTATCTTAAAAAATATCAAATACTTCAAACACTTATAACTACAAACACAAATTTACAAGAATAAGAACTGATTAATTGTGAATACAGGCCTCAAAGATTCACACTTTTTAGAAAGTTTTGATACTTTTTTGAGATACAGGTCTACTTTTTGCTACTTTTTTCAGTAAAGTGATATAAAAAATTGATCATGCCATCTAATTTTTGTTTTATTGAAGTACTTAAAGCCGTTGCTCTTGCTGTTTCGTAACCCACCTTAAACTGTAGGTTTCACTCCCACCACCCTGTAAGTAATGACACATTAGAGGTCTCCAAATTTTTACAGATTTTTAATAAACTTTTTCAAAGCGATGCCTTATATTAAATGGAACCCTGTGGAAAAAAGCATTTTAAAATCTATACGAATGATGAAACACTTTTATGAGGCACACATTTTTCTAACGCGTAATTTAAAGACGTTCATCAGTTTACATAAAATTAAATTATACTTTTTCAGGCTCCTAATTAGTGAAGGCGGATCAAAAAACATCAATATTAAACAAATGGCGGTGCAAATAGATCTTTTTTCTAAATCATGAAAAAATATTTTTGTATAAAATTCGAGTCAAATATGAGTATATTTAATGGTCCTCAGGCAGCGGTAAAATTTTAATAAAGAGTATTTCTCAAATTAATAGTGATAAGTGCTTTTGAATTCCTCTTGATTCAATGTATAATTTTACATAATTCAAAAACAGTAATAATCTTCAAATTTAAACAAAAGCATAAAAAATATATCAAATAAAGTATTTTTCATCAAATCTACTAATACAGTTGTATTCCTCTTGTTAATTTGCTAAATTTTTATCTGTTGCATTTTTATCTAAAATCAAGAAGGTAATAAATATTGATTACCCGGTAAATACGAGTGTAAATACATATGTTCAGAGTATTGTGGTTTTTAAATTTTCGGAAATTATAGAGCTTGAGACTAGTCTATCCCTTTTTCCAACGCCATCAATTATTCGAGGAGACTAGAAATAGCCTTTTTCAAAATAATGTAATTTTATTCATTTGTAACGTAGAATGTAACCGAGGACAGGGCTTTAGAGTTCTTAATAACATCTAATGAATGAAGTTCCATTATTTAAGCCAAATGAAAGCTCAACTGGACCAGAAAACCTGCCCTTATATATTTTCAACCATTTGAAAAAATTTAAGCATATATATTTTAGTATATATTTTATACTCTTCAAGCGTATAAAGTTAAAAAAAATTGTTTTCGTAAGAAGATGTTGTTTGATACTTAATTCAATGTTTCTATATTGAGATCTTTCTTAAGTTTAATGCACTTTTTAAAAATAAAATTTTCAAGTATGAAAGATCGTTTAATATCGAATACATTCTATTTTCAATCTGAAGTATTTTTACACTGTTTTTTTATTACAAAACTAATTTTTGACTGATTTTCCCGGTAAGTATCATAAGTATGGGTTAGATCAATCATCGACTTTCAGAATTATAAAACATTTATGTAAAATGAGACATTCCCATACTTCAATAATATTCAAATAGTATATCTAAGGTATACCTAAAGTATAGCTGAAGTATAGATGAAATTAAACCACACACACGCATATTATATATGATAATTATTACAGCATTAAGCCATTTCACTTTCGGGGTAGGTGTGACTCTCTCGGTGGGGAGCGGAGTAATGTGAGGAAGGGATACTAAATTTTTAGATTGATCCAGAATTCTTGGGTTATTTATTTAAATAACACGTTCGTTTCGGAACACTGCTACGCTCCAGGTTGCTGGTAAATCTTTCTCGAAATCACCCCAAGTGAAGATCCTCACAAAGTCATCTATTTGCCGCCATACTTTCCTGTCCTGGAATACTTCTATAGCTTATTTTACGTCCATGCATTTGTTTCATGCAGGCTCTCGTGTTTCGGTGGCTTCTCATGTCTCTTCTAACTAGGGTCTCATTCACACATTGTAACCATTCTTTCCGCGGTCTGCTTCTGAGCATGCTGTCATTTACTTTATCTTGATACACTTGTTTCGTTAGTCGTTTATTTGGCATTTTCTCAACATGCCCGAATCATCTTAACCAATTTCTTTCTTATGTGTCCAATAGTGTTTTTTCTGCACTACATCCTTGGAGAATCATCTAGTAACTCACTTTGCACATCAGAGTTTTCCCGCATATTATGCCCAAGAATCTCATGCCCATTGCATTAATTTTACTCTTATCTTTATCTTATGAACAGTTGACGCAGGTATGAAGCAAGTATACGAGACGGTGCCTTACCTACATATTGCGGGCGCCTGCACTGAAGTAAAAGAAGATTTGATGCAGTACTGAAAAGCAGTGCGGCGTTGAAAGGACACGGCCCGCGGAGGCGCTGATATCCCAATTGTGAGTGTGTGCACGCCGAGACCGAAGTAACGAAGGCCGATCTGAAAAGTTTCTGGTATATATATGGATCATTCTAAAAAAATTTATATCCCTCCCTCACACTACTCCTTTCCCCACCAAGTAAGTCACGCTTACCCCGAAAGAAAAATGGCCTAATGTTTT
>NC_046658.1:49114285-49118034 GCF_010883055.1 Belonocnema kinseyi | reverse complement strand
GTATATATGTGTGTATGTATGAAGTATATGATATACTCTATTTATACTTAAGTACCGCTGAAGTATTGAATGTGCACCCAACTCTGGATTTAGTTACGGTGTCGAGGGTTGCCTTGCACTGACCTTGTAACCTTATTGGGGGAATCGAAACGTAAACATTCAGGGCACCCTGAACTGTTTCCATTTGGAATAAATGATATCGCGTAATATAATGGACTCAATACTGGCGCACTGCAGTTCTTCCAAGGCGATAGTCACAACTACTTTCGCCCGGTCCCCCTAAGAAACTGCGTGAAGCCAACAGTTCTAGGAATAACTAAACCACGCGTGAATAAAACACGGTTCTGGTGTTTTATTCATAGTTGAGATGATTACTTTGATTGAAGAAACATTGAAGAAACACGAGGAGGTGAAGATGTTTGGCTCGCGTCTCTCTCGTAGGGCAGAAGGTATTTGGCTCGCTGCCCTATTCATTACGAAGTGCAAATACTAAACGAGTAGACAAAGGTGTTTGGCTCACGTATCCCTAGAAGGGCGGAGGGGCCTAATGCCCTGTCTTGAACCTCTGGCAAAATGACAAAAAATCTGAAGCTGATGGTCAGGTAGTGGACTGACAAAAACGTCCGGACTTTTAAACCCTACTGCAAAATCAGTAGCAGCGAACCACTCAAACTGTCAAACTGTTTTGAAGAACTACAATCCATGGAAGAGGACGACATCACTGACTTACCTCAGACGGAGCAAGAGGAAGCAGAAAAATTGAATATAGAAAATCAGAATAAAAGGAAAAGACCTTCGGAAGAAGATCGCAACGTGGAAAGTCACTCCACACAAACAAAGTCAGACCAAAGCAACCGCGCAACGAAGAAGGGGAAAATACCACCCATAATCCTGGACCATATAATAGAGGATTTTGCAATACTGATTAATGCCTTGCAAGAAGTAACCAGTAGAGAAATACATGTCAAAAAGAACACAACATCAACTAAGACTACAATCTACCCAGAGTATATGGAGCAACACCAAAGTATTAAGGATCTGCTGGTCAAAAATGAAATATCATTCCGCACCTACTCAACAAGGGGAGAGAAAACTAAAAACCTCGTAATACACGGACTGGGACACTTTGCTATAGAGAACGTGAAACATAGCCTCGAAGAACAAGGACTACAAGTTGAAGATATTGTGAGTATGAGGAAAAAATCTGAAGATGCAACATGGCGAAATCCACTCTATCTTTTAACCCTCCACAAGGATGTAAAACCACAAGATGCTTTTAAAATAAAAGCAGCTTTCTATATGAAGATTAGATGGGAACGCTTCAGAAATACCAAAATGGTCACCCAATGTCGTCGGCGCCAGAGATTCGGGTATAGCACACAACACTGCTATGTAAAACCTAGGTGTGTGAAGTGCCTCAAAAAGCACCTTACAGCAGACTGTCCAAACGTGAGAGACAAAGATAAGCCGAAATGCGTAAATTGCAAAGGAGACCACGGAGACAATTTTGCGGGATATGAAACATACAAACTTCATATAAAAAAAGTACATCAACTGCGAGTGCAACGACAAGGACAGACTCAAAAGAAAACTACCAACGTAAAAGGATATAGTGGAGAATTTGCAGATGAACTTCCGTGTTCTACCAAGGACTACGCAAACCGTAAATCCACCCCAAAGGCCTACTACCTCCGCCTGGAACTCCATACATGAAACTCAACGTCAACATAGACCTCAAACCAAGGAATTCGGGAAAGTATGTTGAACCAGGAATTTAGGTTATAAGAAACGTATTCCAAGAAATCAACCAAATTTGTGACTTGGGTAAGCTTTTTAAATTAGTTCTTAAGCTTAGAGATAAAATGATTCCAATTTAGTAAAAATTGCTCACTGGAACGCAGGTGGGCTTCAAAATAGAATATACGAATGACCTACCTTCCTCCAATAATATGAGGTAGATATATTAATTGTTGGAGAAACGTGGTTTACAGATAATTCAAAAACGCGAATCCCGGGATACATTTGTTATAGGAAAGACAGAATAAGTAAAAGGGCTACTGGTGGAATAGCCCTTTACGTTACATATGGCATTCCATGCGTTCAAATTTCAGTTAAAAAATTAGAAACAATAGAAGCACATGGAATTAAACTAGATAATAATGTTCTCATTCGAGCTCTCTATACCCAAAAAATAATATTTGTAAAAAGGATCTGAAAAATTTATTCAGTCTCAGTAATAAAATAACTTCAGCAGGGGATTTTAATGCCAAAAATAGTATAGTATAGTTAGTATAGTTGATTTAGCAATTTAACAATAGAAGCACTTGATGAACTTGATTCAGATCATAAACCTCTTCTGATGATAATAAATGACAAATAAATAGACATAGAGTACAGTAAATCTCCTCAGTTTTTAAACTATAAACAGGCTGATTGGAAAAACTTTAAAGAACAAATAAACAATAGTCTAATAATAAGCACGTTTCTAAATGATAAGCAATCTATTGCTAATAGTGTAGAAAATTTGACCGAAATTATTAGTTATTTTATAAAGTCTCATATTCCAAAACATAAACTCGTTATATCCAATAATAATCTCCCGGAAAATAAAATTGAAAAGTTTAAACACAGAAATACTCTGAGAAAAGTATCACAAAGGACTAAAAATAAATATCTAAAACCGATTATAAACCACTCTAAATACAAAAGATAACACATGATGGAAAATGACTAAAATTCTAAAAGGGCAGAGAAAAAGGTACATCTCACCATTGCAGAGCCTAAATGGCCCATTATTCAAAAATAAAGATAAGGCTGAAATCATAGCAGATCAATTTAAAACAACGCATAAATTAACTGGAGAAATGGGTGACGCTAAGCACAATATAGAGATAGCAAAACTTTTTACTGAAATCACTAGACTAGAATCAGACATAGATAACATTAAACTAGCAACTCCTAAGGAAATCAAAAAAGCCATGATGAGAACAAAATCTAAAAAAGCCCCTGGCTTAGATGAACTTCAAAATATAGTACTTAAATACCTCCCTAAAAAAGCTATAGTTCAAATCACGCACATAATAAATGCATGTTTAAAACACGGCTACTTACAAAAGCTTGGAAAAAAAGCGAAAATCTTGCCTATATTGAAATCGGGAAAAGATAAAACGTTGCCTACAAGCTGTAGACCTATTAGCTTGCTAGACGCTCTTAGTAAAATCTTTGAAATAATAATCTTAAACAGTCTCCCAGACCATGAACACGATAGAAAACAAATTATACCGGAACAGTTCGGATTCAGAGCAGACTAATGGACAGTTCAACAGCTAGCTCGAATCACTGATTGATTATATTAGCCTACACTTCAATATGAAACATAGTACGGGTGCCTTATTCTTCGATATGGAAAAGGCTTTTGACAACGTATGGCATAAAGGGCTCATAGTCAAATTACACAGATGCGATATTCTGTATATTTGATTAAAGTTATCAAAGAATATTTAAGTGATAGAACATTTGTAGCAGAAATAAATAATGAAACCTCGACAGAAAAACCTGTAGTATCAGGAGTGCCACAAGGCTCTGTGTTAGGATTAAAACTATTTTTATGTTATCTAAATGACATACCAAAATCTAAAGAAGTGCAGATAGCTTTACCAGGTGTATACATATGAAACCGGTATTTTTTCAAGAAAAAAACACATTTATTTCAAGAGAATGATAACAAATATTTTATTCAAAGTATGCGC
>NC_046658.1:49107056-49114185 GCF_010883055.1 Belonocnema kinseyi | reverse complement strand
ATTAGCACAAATGGTAAGTTCCGACAGTGCCTACAAGTGTGCCTACTGGCCGCTAGATGGCAATACCGGTTTCATATGTATACACCTGGTATTTGCGGATGACAACACTGAAAATACTGAACTCGTGATATTTTCTAATAATATTGTTGATAAAGTAGTTCTTAATATCAAAATGTACAACGAAGACATTGTCCCGAAGAAAGAAGCAAAATACCTAGGCGAGATTCTAGACTCTAAGCTTAAACATACCAAACACGTTAAAACAGCTCACAAAAAGGCCTCGGCAGTTCTAGGAAGCCTCTATCCACTTTTGTGTGGAAAGAGCAAAATGAGTGTTTCGAATAAACTTACCAACTATAAAATGATTATTATACCTTTAATGTTATATGCTGCCCCCCATATGGGGAAGTACCTGTAACTCGAATATAAAAGAGTACAGAATAAGTACCTGCGTATGGCAGTAAATGCAGAAAGAGGTACGAGAACCTCCACTCTGCACACGAAACTTGGAATCATTACGATCGAACAGGAAATCTTTAAATTAACCACGAATTTCTATAGAAAGCAGCTTTCTACTTTACATAGCCTAAAAAACACATGCAAAGTACAATATGCAAACTTGCCGTTTAATGTTAAATATAAATTCCCGCATCATTTGACACAGAAATAAATTGCGAATATTAATATCAGATCTCAGAGTTAAGCTATAGCTAAAGTAACATGTAAGTATTGTAAATAATAGTTCGTGAGATAGTGTATAAGTTAAATTATTGTATAAGAAATTAAACAGGGTTTTTTTTTGTATATTTTTCCTGCAAACACATTGACATAACTATATTAAGGAAAACACAAGTATTATTATAAAACTTAATTCAAAATTAATTTAGGGTTAAACCGATTATAGTTAATCATAGTTAGTAAATCATAGTTTGAACGAAAAATGAAATTTCTGATAATTCATTATTTTCTGGCACCAATAAAATGAGAATTTTTTTATTTTTCGTAGAAATTCAAAAAGTTATTATAA
Source organism: Belonocnema kinseyi (assembly GCF_010883055.1). NCBI lineage: Eukaryota > Metazoa > Arthropoda > Insecta > Hymenoptera > Cynipidae > Belonocnema > Belonocnema kinseyi. The sequence continues at coordinate 49,113,158 of NC_046658.1, read as the reverse complement.
TATTGTGGGACTATTGAAAGAAAAGTTTTTCTTCTCATGACTTGTCTAAAAAGGATCTGCAAATTTGCATGTGATCATTCTGAGATAGGACGAGTAGTTTTTCTTTTATTCGTAAAAAATAAGACTAAAAATAAAAATAATGAATGTTCGTAAAAAATATACAAGCAAAGGGAAAAATGAAAAGACAAAAGTTGTTTAACCAAAAAAATAAAATTTATTTTATTTATTTTATTCTTCTTGTTGCTGTTGTCTGCATACCGGATAACTTGTAAAAGAGTACTCTGCATACATTGTGCTTTAACACAATTTTTAAAGTTGTCAAAAGCAAAGACGAGTTCGTTAGACAGCTATTTTTGATGAATATTTGAAAGCTAGAGCATTCACGAGTCGAAATTTAGGCCCTAATTTGAAGCCGTAACTTCTACATTAGTAAGGGCTGAAAGCTTCAAAGTAGAATCTAAATAAGCAGCGCTTTCAATGTAATGTAAACCTAACACTGACGCTAAAAGTGTCCGAAATCGCCCGTTTCACCACATTTAGCGTCAAAGTAGCGTATGTACTTAAGATAAATTAGACCCTCTTTTAAAGCTCCAACTACTACTGTGGGAATTGTGGCATCAGAGCAGGTTCTCTATAATCTCACACCAATATGGATGAATAAAAATAAGTTTTGTTATTTATCAGAAAAATTAAAATAATATCTGTGATATAATATCAAGGATATTCGCAGTTATTTTCTAGAGACATTATTATTAATAGAATTTTTTGATTATGACGCTAAAGCATAGTGCACTGAAAAATCCGCAAGTACTAAGAAATGAAACCCAGATCGCACGCACGCACTGGGTATTTACCAAACGCCTAGACAGAAAATCGCCGATCCTCCAATGTACACCGAAATCGGTGTTCAATAGAGTTGCAACAAATTTGAGCCACCCAGGTTCATTCCAGTGCAACGTGAAGTGTCGTTTACAAACTCTAAGTCAACTGTCAAGATCATTTTGTCGGTCGTTATTTAAGTGAAACAGATGTTAATAAGTAGGTAAGTTATAATAATAATTACCTAACTTTTTATTTCCTCCCATTTACCAGCGACTAAATAGTCTTGGAATAAAAATCGTACTTGGCGTGATGTAATATCCAAATTTTAGGTTAGTCAAAACCTACTATATGACATTCAAACCACCAAAGCCGGGATGTACAAACTAAGTCGTGACCGTCTGCATCGAAATTGATGCCTGGTCGTTCGAACAAATTTCCACTAGATTTTCTGCGGAAGTTTAAAGGTACCTTAGATATCTAATCTTGCAGTGGCTAGTGTCATACATGAAAGATAAGGTAAATACAATTGTATAATAAAAACAGAAATTTGTTTTTCGCGATGAGTAGAGATGTAAATTTGCATGAAACTCTAGCCTGATGGAAAGTTTCATGAAACAATGGGAGTTTCGTGAAACATTGCAATGTTTCAAATATAGCGGCGGGAACATTCAAACTGATAAGATAAAAGCCTATTAGGTATTTTCACTTCAATAAACAGCTAACTTCACTTCGTAGATTGCTGAGAGGAAAATAAGAGACCAAATGTATGGGATTCAGTTCATTTTTGCCCTATTTTGCTAACATCTTCGTAAAAGGTAATTTTTTCTATATAAATGTAGTTAAAAGCTAGTTTTTATTTTTTAATTACTATTTAATGAAAAAATAAAATAATAATAATGATGATCAATTACAAATATATTACAGAAATAAAGTTTTGTTTCATGCATTTGATCCCTTTTTCCCCCTCAGCTTTTAACAAAGTGAAGTTAGCTGATGGTTGAAGTGAAAATACCTAATTGAGGCTTTCATATCCCAACTTTTTCCTGCCGGCTGATTTGATTCATTTTTCCGGTTTATACTGTGGACCAATGATGCCAATGTTGGCACCCTGAGCTACTGCCCTTGCGTTAGGGCTGACCGCTCATTGGCCGCACTTGGCGCGCGATGCCAAATTACATTAAAAGACAATTCTTGTAACTTAAGTAAATAATTATTAAAATATCCACAAGGATATATACAAATTGTGTAACTTTGATTTCAGGCAAAAAAATACAACTTATATATTATATTAATAACAGTTTATTTTCAGTGAATTTCAAAGACCAAATTATATTTTACAAAATATTTAATTTAAAAAAAAATTTCTTGGAAAAGTGATTGAAAATAATTATTTATAAGTTTTTAATATTTTGTATGTATTTTTCTGGGAATTCATATAATTATATAACCTATAAATGCATAAATTATCACGACTGCATTGTAGTTATGCTTTTTTTTTACTTTTAATTTAACGAAGTGAAGTGAGCTAGTGATTGGAGTGAAAATACCTTATTGTATATGTAGACGGTCATGACTTTTTCTATACATCCCGGCTTTAATTTAAATGTCGACGGGCATGACTAAAATAACTTTTGGAAGTTGCATTAGGAAGTTATAATTTTATTCTAAGTGACTGGTACGCCCTATTAAATGAAAGAAATTTGAAAATTAAGTAAATATTGTTTCAATTGGTTTCCTTATTAACAATTATTTAGGCTAATATCGAAAAGCGAATAGTTGCTTTGACAGGTATTCAGGTGGCTGACAGCGCGGTTCAGAACTCGACAACTCTGCATGAGCCAAAATTCAGTCTCCAAATGATACTTTCCCCTAGATGACAACATGGGCACCTACGTTCAGAGGAATACATATGAGACTTGAAAACTCTCTCAAATGATCATTGGGAACCCAATGAAATTTGAGCTGCAACAAATTTAACACAAGCGTTTTTCTGCGTAACGCCCGAACCGATTCAGCTAACGCAACGCGTTAGGATGTCTTCGATAAAAATCATTAGCACTTGTCCAATAATTCAAGGTCCAAAATCTTTTTCAATCTAAAGCAATGAATTAAATAATTACTTTTTTTAACTTTCTGTGTCGTTAAAGATTTGAAACGATTTTTGAAGAGTTCAATATACACAGGTTCTGTTTTTTAGACAATGCCAAATATTTACAATGTCAAATATATACAATACATACAATATACAATGTCAAACTTGCTGATTTCAATAAAAATATCTTTTTATCTCTTTATCAAGCAAAGAATTAAAAAAAAAGTCGTTCAGCATCATATTTAATCCAATTTTACTGAGGAATACAAATATTGAGTTTAAGATTCAATCTAATATTCATCAGGAAATAAGTTTAAATTAACAATAACAGTACTAGTTTTCTACGCAATTGTCTCATCGTCTCAAAATTCAGGATGAGTAGTCAATTATTTCTCATATATTTGGCTGTTCTTATTCTCCAATAAATAGGATAACAAAATTAAACAGATAACATTTTCTAACAAAAAAAAATGCTGATTCCCCCTAAATTAAGTAAATATTAAACACGTAAATAGCAATATTCCTCTAAAAAAATGGTTCAAAAACTCTCAATTATTATTGTTTAGTAACAAAAATGATCAAACAATTGGAAAAGTGGTACTGTTCATTGGAAAAAAATGATTTTCTCCTTAATATCATGTTGTAAATAAATGAACCGTAATACTGCAATAAAAATTTAATGACAATATGGGATTTTAATTATAATTATTAAATATATATTTTTGAATCTATTTAAAAAATTTTTTATTTCACATATAAGACTTGTGGTTAGCGATAGAAAATATTTTATTCTTACAATTTGTTGTGATTCTCAATCACCTACTTTACTGTTTAATACACAAACTTTGATTAATTATTGATAAAAATTTTATAATTACTTATTAATCGACAATATTTAGTAATTTTCCATGATGAATATCATTCTCATACAAATTTTCAGCATTTTTAGTTAAGAGAAAATATTTTTCTGTGATTAATCATTGCAAAGAAGTATTGATTCATATATAAATAATTAATAATAATTAGGTTTAATCTTAAATTAAATATTTTTGATAATCAAGTGTACATTCAGTCAGCAAGATGACCAACGAGTTCCATTAACCTAAGTAAAAAATAATGTTTACTTTATTTTCTTAAAGTTAGAACATTGTAGACTCAAAAGATATAATGTAGGGTCGTTATTAAAGGGGAGGTTAAACAGCGTCAAAGTAGGGTCTTGAGTTGTAAAAATGTAGGTTCTAAAGATTCAAAGTAGCTTCAGAGAGGTGTTACGACCTCAAAGTAGGCTCTAATGTTTCATTCTCTAAGACTTAAAAGTTTAAAGTAGCGGTTATAAGTTTAAATAGCGTCAAAGCAGGTTCGAATAAGGAGCTGCAACTTCAAAGTAGGCTCTAAATTTCGACTCGGGTTATAGAAATTTGTGAGATTATGTTTTTCATGATTTATAAATTCTATGAGCGGATCCTCATAGTATTCGAAGAGTTGAAAAATTTATTAATAGTATAACAACTTTTTAAATTGTTATGAAAAATTTTTAATGCAAATTTTAATCGCAGAATAAAAACAATGAAAGGTCAAATATTATATTTTGCTGCCAAACTATACTAGATACGAGAAAATATGAAAAGAGCAAAATTATGCACCCAAACAAGATATAAACAAGCGCGTCAATAGAAGAACGATTATTATATTCCTTCTTTGAACTGCTGGCCTACGTAGTTTCTCAGCACACAGACAGTGTCAACAATGGTAGTTTACTACAGCCTATTTACGTTTTCAGAGATTGATTTAGTCGCAACTACTCTTATATTGGCGTTCTTGTGCTTCTAAAATTTTGTTAAGAATCACTTTTTATAGGACGCATAGTTTTTGTTTTATGCACAAAATACAGCATTGAAAATGAAGAATTAAATTCTTGACCAAACGACATTAGCGACGAAAAGAAGAATAAGATCAAATTTACTTATCCAAACACAAGCCTGTTGTACATTTGTGGTACATCATTTTTTGACAGGATGCGTAATTTTTGTTTTAATTTTGAAAAATAACAATAAAAATGAACAATTTAAATTTTGGATGAACGACGCAAGGTATAACAATAAATTGAGGGACAAGATTTGTATACTAAAAGAAGATCTATAAATTTGTTATTTATTATTTTTTGATAAAACGCGTAGTTTTCGTTTTAATAGTGAAAAATAAAAATAAAAAATTTAGTTTTTTGACAAAAGACATGAGCTATGGAAAAATAAATAGACAAAAGTTGAAAAGGAGACAAGCTGTGAAAAAATAATATACAAGAATTGCTGACCTAAAAAAGACCTAAAAATCAGTTCTTGACCATTCTCTGATAAGATACGTAGTTTTCATTATAATTGTAAAAATTAAAATTTAAGTTTCAAATAATTAAGTTTTTAGAAAAACAACACAAGGTTTGACAAAGTAAATAAACAAAAGTTGTTTCATGAAAAAATATATACAATTTTGTTATAAATTATTGTTTTAAAATATGTGTTTTTTGTTTGTTTAAATATTAAAAACAACCTTGAAAATAAAGAAATTAATTTTTTGTAAAAACGACACAAATTGCAAAAGTTGTTAATTAACATAACGAATTTTTATACTATGCGCGCCTTCTGTAATAAAAAATAGAAGACAACAAAAGCACACATGTTTCAATATCAATTTGTATTACGAAATGCGTGATAAAAATGTATTCGTAAGGGCCGAAGAAGCTATAAAAAAAGATAATTCATTATCACCAAATCACATTGGTCGGTCTTTGACCTTTAATTTTTAAAAATCTGTGCACGTATGTGGGGGAACTACAAAGATCGAGCACACACAGAGCTCACAGACCTGAAACGCCACAACGATGCCGCACGAGGGGAATCATCCCCCGCCAGTCGCCCAGAGCTGCCAGATCGTGGATGGAAATTACTCCCACCATACCTACCGTTTGGGAGCCGCAAAACAGAAAGTGCATGATTACCACTGTGAGTTCGTATGTAAGCTGAAAATGCACGATTCGACCTCGGAGTTCTGCTGTACGATGATTGCCGATCTGAAGGCTTCGGAAGACTTCGGTGGTCTTCTATTTATATCTTGCTCCTCAATTGAAAGAAATTGGCGATTTGGATCTTTTGCGTGATTCTTAATTTCATGCATACGTCGATTTTCAGGTTATG
>NC_046658.1:49101774-49106956 GCF_010883055.1 Belonocnema kinseyi | reverse complement strand
GTACACCTGGAAAACATAACCTGAAAATCGACGTATCCATGAAATTAAGAATCACGCAAAAGATCCAAATCGCCAATTTCTTTCAAATGGGGAGCAAGATATAAATAGAAGACCACCGAAGTCTTCTGAAGCCTTCAGATCGGAAATCATCGTACAGCAGAACTCCGAGGTCGAATCGTGCATTTTCGGCTTACATACGAACTCACAGTGGTAATCATGCACTTTCTGTTTTGCGGCTCCCAAACGGTAGATATGGTGGGGGTAATTTCCATCCACGATCTGGCAGCTCTGGGCGACTGGCGGGGGACGATTCCCCTCGTGCGGCATCGTTGCGGCGTTTCAGGTCTGTGAGCTCTGAGCACACAGCGCGAGGTAAATACTTTATCGTGCGCGATGCGCGAGAGCCAACAGTCGCGCGCCCAGGACGTGCTCAAAAGTACAAGTGAAGCGTGCCGCACGCGAAGAGAATGTACCCACGCATCGGGCAGATTTTTTATTTTTGAGTATGCTATTTTCGAAACGAACTTTTTTAGTAATCTAGAATTCTGCGTAACCTATTATTATTAAAAATTAAATATATATGATCATGAGATGGTTTATAAATGACTAAACAATCATAATACTACAGCATAATACTGTTTCGATGTCCTCAAAATAGAGTGTTTAAAAGCAAAAATAATAAGTTATGTATAAAAACAAGTATTTGAGACCGTGTTAGTTATGTATGTTTGTATGATAAGCAAGGAATAAATATTTGATCATTTTGTACTTTCTCTTAGATTGAAACACAGCAAATTGTACGAAAAACGATTGGGCTATGCAATGGCGATTATGTCATTCTGAGCCCATGCCCCATTTTCTTGCATACAATACTAAGCCTCCTAATGAGCAGTAAAACCGTCAAGCATCCTTAATCGTGAGTAATTCTAACACCTAAATCAAGCAAAATCAGGCTGAATATACAGGACATAAGTAAAGGAAAATGAGCTCTTGGTATAATCGATGTTTCGAAACGACCATCAATTTAGTCAACTTCTTCTAGAACGAAGTTACTCCTGCAGAAGCTATTTTCTTTTATTACACTGCTACCTATTATTATCCTTGATAATTGGTACCTAGCAGGTCTTTATTGACTTGTGCTGTCCGCTTGTCACAATGAACTAAAACGAATTGTCTCTTCTGAATCTTAGTCTGTCCATACTGATTCCTTAAGTAATATATAAATAGAAGTATGAAGCTCATAAGGTAAATGTACCGATCATGGGACATTTTGAATCGCAAAATAATAATGTCTGGAAAAAGGCATTTTCGTTTTTTCAAAATTACAAAAGAATGCTTCTATATCGATTATAGGAACGGTTTTCTGAAAATTATCGTAAAAAACATGATTACATGCTTTGAGTCATCAATTATTCATGAAAATCCAAGTCCATTCATTGTCGTAAGCTCTGGTGAATGTTGAAGTTTGCTGGCCTCGTGTCACAATTTAAATGGCCATTATTTTGGACAGTAATTTTTTAAACTTCTAACAACTTTTTAACGTATTAAAGGGGATGTTTTTCTAATATGTGAGTGTTCGAATAAGAGAAAATATAATCGTAGAACAATTTTATGTTTTCAATATATTATTTTTAATATAAACTTTACCTCTATATTATTGATACTTCACCTGTCATATATTTCCTTTATCTGTTTTATTTCATCACTTGTATATTATCTTCTACAAATAGATCTTACTTTAAAGTAGTTTTAAACAGTCTGATAGCATATATTCAAGTCAATATTGATTGAGGTTATGTAATTCCATGAATAGATAAAATGTCGAATGTTATTTTAAATAGACTTGAAAACCGATAAGAAAAAAATATATATTCTAAAAATATTTTCTGAAACTGGTGAAAATGGCAAAAATTGGTTAAAGGAAAACTGCTCCGGGAACGCACAAAATTGCCAAAAAAGACGCAACGACGCTTTACAAGAAGCTTTGTAATTACAGACGTAGCACTCTGATGATGAGTACTGGTCTGGAAGCACAGAAAATCGTCGAAAAACTGCGAAAAACGCGCAAACAAGTAATGAAAATCGCTAAAACTACGCGGAAAATAGCTAGTACGCATACTGCATACAACCGGACCAACTTGAAATGGCCAAAGTTTAGTGCATGTTGGGGCGTATCGAAAAATAAAAAGTTGTGTGCGTGAAGTTTTAATAGCAATGAAAACTTGTCCCACCATAGACTGCAAGTTTTCAAGTATTTTTCCTGCGAAGAATTAAGCCTTGATTTAAATAAGTAATTCATAATAACAACATTAAAAATTAAGAAAAATGCTAAAATTATGATAAAATAACAATTATTATAGTAAAATATAGCAAAATACATATAGTAATATTTTACAATTTACAAAATAATGAAATATATACTTCGAGCCGAACTCTTGAAATTTAAGCTAATAACTAAATACAACTAATAATTACATACAGTCAATCATTGGTCGACATTTTGTAATAAATTAAATGAGTTGTCCCCTTTTGTATTTGTAAGCGAAAATGGAGTCATACTTTTTACATAAATAAGTTGATCTGAAAACACCCTCAAGGTACGTATAGGCGCTATTGAAATTTAAGATTTGTAAAAAATCAATATATTAGCGGGCGCCCATAAAAAATGCATTTAGGTGTCCTATACATTTTTAATCAATACATATTTTTTTGATTGAATCGGAAACATGAATTTAAAATTCCGTCATGCAGTTGATTAAAAAAATTTTCCTTTCACTTTGACTGTTTCAATATGAATAATTTATTATTCATTTAGAAAATATTTTCTTTAATAGAATCCAAAATATGCTTTAGGGAATTTCTTAGGAAAAATATGGGTTCAAATATTTTGGGGACACTTTTTACTTTACTAGTATTACGTATAGGAGTCCATTGCAATTTAACAAATATTTATTTGTTTAAATAATATCATCTTTTTGGGGCGCCTTGTCATGGCTTAGGGGGCGCCAACTAAGGGGCGCAGCCGGGAACCCCCGCTGCGCCTCCATGTCAGTCCGCCACTGTCCTCTCGAGAACTTTATCGTGAATCTAAGAAAATAGCGAAGTCGACTTTCTCGATTTTTTGAAACTTCAAAATCAATTAGGTAGGATAAAAAACATTTTAACAGAATTCTTACTTTACAGGTATAAATCGTCTTGCTTTGGACTATTTTTATTGACAATTTAAATCTTACAAACAAAATTTTTTGCTGTTCAAATTTTAAGAAAAGCTTTTTTTTTTTAATTTTTGACTATATCTGTGTTGCCCAATGATTTAAAAATATTCTAAAGATAATCTCAATATAAAATTTGTAGGCAAACGTTTATCATAATGATGACTTACAACCTTGAGAAGTATTACGTTGGTCTTAACAAATCTGCCAAGAACACTATGGCACTTGGTTATTTGGCAAAAGTTTGAAACTTGGATTTATTTTTCATTAATTATAAACATTTTTTAAAATTTTCTTATCTTTTCACAGTTACTATGAAGCTAAATATAGTGGAAAGGGTCAACAAAGTGCAACTTTAGATGTATGCAACTTAATAAAAATAAAAATAACTTTTGTGTCCAGAGCTTGGGAACGGGCCAACGTTTGGTACATTTAAATTATTACATTTTTAAAATATTTTTTTAACACTGGATATTTTTGAAACTTTTCTCTATTTCACTATAAAATATTGTTTGTAACTTAAAAATTACAAGATGCTTGTAGTATTGATAATTTCTTGCAAAAATTTTTTTTTTTAATTTTCAAAATTAAGGTAAATACAGGATTTTGAATTTCAAGGCTCGACTTTTTTAAATAACGTTATCTCCGAAGCCGCTGATTGAATTTGAATAATTTTGGGAGACGTATCGTATATCTTATAGGCCTTTTTAAGGCAATTCAAGATTAATTGTGTTTTCAAAAATGGATTAGATAGAAAAAAAATTGGTACTAATTTTTCGCTTTAAAGTATATTGAAATTTTTCATTTCATTTAAATTTTAATCATGAATATTTTGATTCTTTATCATTTTCATCGTCCATCAAAAACGAATTAATGGGACTCAGTAACTTTTAAAGATATTAATTTGTAAGCGGATGAAAATTACTATATGGGTAAACACAACTTAGAGAAAATAAAAATATAAAATATAACTTTAATCGAAAACTGTGATTTAAACTTCTGAGAAATTACAGCCAGAAATTGGAACTGATTTTTTCTTCTATTGTTTTTAAAGAAGGATCTCGAAGCACCGACGGCTTTGATGATTAAATTCTCATTACGAAACTCGCTCTTCGCGCTTGATAATTTGTGTTCAATTAAAAAACTTCATCAAGATAATTTGTAAATCTTGTTCAAATCTACTACAAATAACGCTTTAAACTTACGGACCTCTTAAGAACGAAAATTGCATATGTTTAAAAATGATTTAACCTTTTGAATTTTTTTCTAAGTAACAAATTTCACGAGAATAGTATCGAAATACGTATATTGTATATCTAGTAGAAACTTGGATTGACATTTCTTAAGCTATTAAACAAAATTTATTTTCCTATTTTTAAAAATTTTCAAAATATTGCAAAGCATATACCTAAAATTTCTAATCTTTATAGAAATTAAAAATGTTATTACGATAATTTGAAAGATTTTTTGCCGTTTGCCAGAAAATTTGACAAAAACCTCTATAACTCACAACTGTTTTTTCTCAAAATTTTGAAGAAGCGGTAACGTTTTGAATTTTTGTCTTATCGAAAAATGAAACTTAGATAGTTAGGAATGGAAGCTTCCACTAACGTGCCTCCTAAGGTTTAAGATTTTTCTTGTACCTTCTTCCCTATTCCTTCACACACTCGTGGTGCAACATTTGAATCAATTTCCGAATCTATCAGAAAAATATTTTTTTATATTTTACTGAACATTTTCAAAAATTTCAAAAGTATACAACTTTTATAATTTTTATCGAAATTCAAAATTTTGTTTCAAGAATTTGCAAGTCTTCTTTCCATCTATAAGAAACTTTGAAAACAATTTCTAAAATTGGAAAAAATTTTAAACTTGTGAAAATGCTTTAAATGTTTTAATTTTGCTTGGAAATATTTGCTCACCTAATTTAACCTTTATTTAAGGAATATAGGCAGACAGACAGGCAGACA
>NC_046658.1:49074544-49101674 GCF_010883055.1 Belonocnema kinseyi | reverse complement strand
CATTCAAATATACGGACAGACATATAGACACTCATACAGAGATACACAAAGAAATAAATACAAACATACATATAGACAGACATACAGACGGATATGCAGTATACGTGCAGGCAGACATTCACACAGATATACAGACAGACAGATAGTATATAGACAGACACCGACTAATTTTTAAGATTTGCGGACTCCGTGAGTGCCGAAACGAAAAGATTCGTTAAAAACCAGAGATCGAAAATTTGGACGGTTACATTAAAGACTCATGAATGAGATTGTGAACATTATTTTTCCCTATCTATAGATGTATCAAGTACTAAAAGTTATTTTTTAATTTGTTTTTGGATTTCCCCCCATTGTACCTGTCGGCAAGGATTCATGTAAAATTTGTGTTGAGACGTTTGAAATGAAACGGCGGCTTATAGGATAATTCCCGTTCTAATGTCTGAGCATTTAATATTCCAACATAGCACAAAACAGCTTGAATATAAACTATATTACTGTATTACTGTAATACAAGTATTTTAAAGTACCTATTTGAAGGTAGAATATGGCTTTTTAGGAAAAAGTCTTGATATTTTTTTTATATGAATGATAAACAGGAGTAGTCATTACAAGACACAGTATTATGCGCTACGTATGAAATATGGGATAAGCTTGGAAGTATTGATGAAGAAAGGGGAAGGCAAAAGAGCAGTGGCATGGGTGAAGATTTTCGAAGAAGAGAAGGAAGGGGGAAGAAGAATCGAAAAAGAAAAACTGTAAATATAAGAGGAAATAGATATAAGGGAGATGTAAATACTGTAAATGGTAGCTGAGTATTAGGTATTAGCCGCGGAGGCAGAGTTTGGCAATGCGAGGCAAAGCGAGAAAGTAGGGAAATGCGTGAGAGGCGAGGTAAAGCGAAGAAGGTAAGGCGGACTTGCAAAAAAATGTTCAAAATCGCACTTTTTTGTTTGAAATGTTTAAAAAAATTAATTAATTATTAAAAATTTTAATTTTTAAGAGGTTCGGTACTTAGATGAATATGTTAAGAATAACGTATTGAAAATTTAGCCAAATCGGTTAAATAGTTTTTAGTCAGTACTTCCCCGAAATTTCGAAAACGTGGTTTCGAGAAAAACGCGTTTAAAGTTTTGACAACAGATATTTTATAAGAAGAAGATACTTACATTAATCACCTATGCCTGGCGCAAAGAGTAGTCCTTCAGATTTCTCACATTCATCATTTTTAGCAACTTAAATTTTTTAAAGTTTTAGGAGTACTAAAAAGGAGGGGACGGCCGGTGCAGCTGCCACTGGTGCGTTTACTCACTTGAATACAAACTACGGCGCGTTCTCTTCTTTTTGCTATAACTTTCTAAATACTTTGAATTTTTACCTGAAAGTTTTGGAGAATATTTTCAAGATGTTTTTCTTTCAAAACATGTAGCTAACAAAACTCAGATTTTTTTGACCCTCCACACCGGACTTATACCTTAAAACACTACTGTTCAGCTAACCCAGTACTGTAACTCGTCCAGTTAGCCACCCCTCGTAACACGTTGAAAAACTTAAAAATTTAAGCATTTTGGTAACTTTAAATTTTGTGTGGAAGTAGTACCTACAATATCATTTGAAAAATGACCGTTCAGCCCGTACAGTGCACATTCATGGGTTCATGAGTGTGGGAGGGGGTGCATATTGGTCATATTCTGACAGCGTAGGCGCTAGCCGGCGTTTTCGTAAATGAGATTTAAGGTGACACACACACACACACACACACACACACACACACACACACACACACACACACACACACACACACACACACACACACACACACACACACACACACACACACACACACATGTAAGCTTTCCTAAAATGCTTCAGTTTTTTTGAGTTTTCCAAATGGTTGCTAGGCGCGGCTGACATGCGTTGTTCCGCCACTGGGCCGGTTGGACGGTAATTTAGTCAATTGTATCGAAAGTACTACTTACACCAAAAATGTAAGCTTAACCAAAAAACTTTAATGACACTATTTTTCTACATATTATCCAGGGAATGAGGAGGAAGGGAGTGTTTCTCACTGGTCATGTTCTGGCACTGTAAATGCTGACCGGTATCTTAGTAAATGTTATCTTAAGGCTAGTTACCTAAATAATTTAAAGTTTCAAAAATGCTTGAATTTGTGGAGTTTTTCGACACGCCGCGAGGGGCGGCTGCCTGGGCGCGTTCCAGCACTAGGTTGGATGAACGGTAATTTCGTTAATGTTATTGTACGTACCACTTACACACATAATTTGAATTTTCCTAAAAAGATTACTTTAACAGGACAACAAAACCAAAAAAAAAAATGACAGAACGAACTCACGCGTCCTATATGTACTATTGGTCGTTGAATCCGAATCCTTTAAGGATTTATGTTCAGGACTGGAGGATTTTCTTCCACTCTTCGCACATCTGCCCAACTCTCTTCGCTCTGTCCTTTTCTATTCCACAAATCGTACACCTGCAAACCCAGTTGCACAAAATCTACATATAAAAACGCTACATGTACAAATTGTAACCCATTAAAAACTCTCTCCCCTCACTTCTCCCTCAACCTTTAAAATCTTGATGTACGTATCCCTTCTTCCCCTTCACCCTTGCCCCAACCATTTTTCTTCCTCTATACTTCTTTGATCCCCACTATAATTATACCTACAAACCTTAGAAATACAAACTCTAGACACAAGTAATATACATAATCAAATTCTAGATCTACATATTCTCTCTTTCCCTTCCGTCCCAATCCCTTCATTCTGACCCTCCCCCTTTCCCACCCTTTATCTCTTGCTCTATACTTCTTCGATTCCCACAGAACACAAGGCTGCAAGCCTTAGAACTACAATCTCTAGACATAAGTACCATAAATGTTCAAATTCTAGATCCATAAAAATCTGTCTACCTTCCCTGTTTCTTCCTTTTCTCCTTTTCTCCCTAACTCTCTATCTTTCTACCACTCTGAATTTCACAAACTGTAAATCTACAAGCATTAGATCTACAAAGTCTAGATCGCTAAATCCTCTCTCTTTTCCTTATCATCCAATTTATTTTCTGTTCCTCTCTAATGCTTCAACTTTTACAAATCGTAAACCTACAAAATCTAAATACCAATATAGGCACAGTCTCTCTCCTCTCATATTTTCTCCATATATTTCCTTCTTTTTCCCTCCATTTTCTCCACTAATCGTTAATTTACCGACCATTGACAACAAACCGTATATGCTCATATCCTTGATCTAGTATACGGTTTGTAAGGAAGAGAAGGGGACAAGGGGAATAGAGAGAGAGAGAGAGAGAGCGGTAGGGAAAAGAGGTTTGTGGGTGGAAATAGAAGGAAAAAAAGAAGGGAGAAAGATTTTAGTGGATGTAGAATTTGTACATCTATGGTATTTGTGTCTTGATTATAAATGAGGTTGGAGTGGAGGGATAGTTAAAAGGGAGGGAGAGAGAGGATATGTAGATCTAGAATATCAACATGTTTCGTACTTGTATCTAGAGTTTGTAGTTACAAGGTTCATAGGTTTATGTTTGGTGGGCACCAAATAAGTATAGAGGAAGTGTGATGGGGTGGGGAAGGGAGAGGGGAAAAGGGAGAGATAGAAAGGATATGTAGATCTATGATTTGAACACGTACGGTATTTATATCTAGAGTTTTTAGATCTAGGATTTGAAGATTTGTGATTTATAGGAAGAAGGGAGGCGAGAGAGTTTTTAGTGGGTTTAGAATTTGTAAATGTAGTGTTTTTTTGCGTCAAGTTTGCACAAATAGGGTTTGCAGGTCTGCGGTTCGTGGAATTCAAAGGGGTAGAGTGATGGGAGTTAGGGAGATATAATATAAGAGGGGAAGAAGGAATTTATGGGTCAAGGGGGTTGTAGATTCGGGGTTTTTGGGTTTATGGGTAATTGGTTATCTGGTTTGTCGAATTTTTAATTCAGAAAGTGAGAATAATTTTGATTTGAGCAATACACGTTTTTGCATGGGAAAAAATAGATTTTCCGCCATTTTTCGTGTTTAACGGAAAATGTTGACCTGCTGGAAATGAATGATCAACGGGTTCGGATTCAGTGGTCAAAAATAGATACAGGATACATAAGTTTGTTCACGTCAATGATTCTTTTGTTTTGAAGTCCTGTTTTTTTCTTAGTTTTTCGAGGTGTTTACGAGATTGTGAGGCCCAGATGTTCTAGTACCTTGCCGACTGACTGGGTCATGTTGATGTACAGTACAACCCATATGTAACCTAATATTTGAAAACCATTTTTCCTAAAATAATCACTATTTTCTTCAGGAGCCTCCGGACTTTAAGCTACACATGGGAAAGTAATAAAAAATTAGTTAGATGTTTGAGATATAGTGTTAAAAAAGTCACTTCTCAAAATTCAGAATACTTTATCTATCTCAACTAAAAAAATATATTTTAAACATAAATTTCACTTACCCAAATCTAAAGCTTCACCAAGTTTAATCAAGATTGCTTGCATCCCGACAACTCTGATATTCATTAAATTGATTGACCCTACGACCTTTCCATGCCGTTAGTAATGAAATTTTTTGCTAAAGACAGATGTAAAATTAACGGAAATATTTGCAAATAGTAATAAAAGATTTGCAAATTTCCTGCTTACTAAAAGGTCTTACAATATGCAATAAAATCAACAATAACAAGCATCGAATCATTATAAAATTTGGCAACCGGATCATAAATTGTTGAAAATAGTGTTTAGTGCACTTTTAGGAGAAAACTTGTTAGTTATATAAAGTAAGTTTGTGCAAAGTAGAAGGCAGTCTTTCGTTAGGCTTTGGAGACGAAACATGTCTAATCCTTTGGTATGAATATTCTTAATCCATTTTAAAATTTGCACACAAAATTGAAAATAGTTACATCATCTTAACTATTATTATGTAAAACATTATGTCCCTTTGATGTTGAAACTCTAGTCCTACATGTTTTCTGTTTGCAATTTCCTTAACACTGATAAAAGTTGTAATTATTTACATTCGTACAATTCACGCAGCTCTAATTGAAGTAAAATTTAGTATTTAAATAAATTTAAATATTTTACACCTTCAAAAGTTTCAAAAAATTATACTGAAATATCACATTTTTAAACAATTTAGTGGGCATTATATGATTTTTACAATTATTCCACCATTGAAGATATTATTATCAATATTAAAAAAAGTCGAAAATTGTTCTTCTAAATAGATTTTTTTCTTCTTCGTTAAGTTAGGTTAGTTGGGCTAACCAGAACTTTTCCCAAATCAATTTCAAATCATTTTAAAGGTTGTCGAAGTAAAATAACTAAAGTTCGAGATTCTAAATATGATACTTGGTATATATTTCTTTCAAAGCTCTATCATTACTGAATTTTACTACAAAAAAGAGTGTGCTGATACTATTAAGTCTCTTTGAATTTCGCAAAATAAATCATATGTCATACTCATCTACATTTAATCTGAGACTAAATTGGTTGTTACAGAAGTAACAAAACCGTTTGGTTCAGGCGAGAATATTATTTTGTTGGATCGTTTAGTTGAACCACCCAAACCAAATATATTGGATAGAGTTAAAGTTAATTATGTAAAAGAAATGAAATTATTTGGCTAAAGTAAGAAATTATAAATTGGAAAAATTTACTTTGTTTGAAGGAAAACCTGTATTTTTAATTTGACTAATTAATCACAATAAAATTGTATCCGTATAATCCATTTATATAGCAGCAATTTTGATCAAACGAAATATTTATCTTGAAAAAAAATTAATTTTACTTCATTCTATCTTCTTCTAGCTTTTTCTATGAATAAGGAATGTTTGGTTTGATTCCTTTAAAATAACAAAAAAAAAAGGTATTTTCACGATCCGAAATTCTAAAGGCAAATCTAGGAACATCGCTAGCACGGAACTGTTAAAAGTGAACTTTTATCGTTATACGATGGGCAAAACACTTGCGAAAATCAAAATAAATAAATTAGGGTGGTAACAAAACACCACTTTTAAAAGAATCCACGACACTCTCTTCTCCAAGCAACGAAATGTCATATTTCAATTTTTGCACGTATTCATTGGCATCTTTTTTTCAGGTTATCAAGAATTGATTTTTGCGCCACCAATATTTTTATTTTTCTGAAAACAATTCCATGCTTTTTTAAAATTCATGTACATGATTAGCAGAATCTTTGAATAGATTCGGCCATAAAGAAACTTTATCTCGATCTTTGAGTGGCCACCTCCGACATTCCAAATCATGAACCGCCATTGATTTCTGAACAGCTTATTTGAATTGATTTAATACAAATTCAGACATTTTCTTCCGCTCTTCCAATCGAGTTCATTTGTTGGCAATCTGATCTTCCAATCGATATAGTTTTCGCGTAGAATCCAATCGCTTGAAATTTCCTTGGGCGGATTCAAATTTTACATTACGTTTTTTCCCCATTAGTTAAAATCTAATTCTAAGTTTGATTCGACCTTCAGAATATCACTACTATCAATATCTTTAACTGGAACTAGATTTAAAATATCATTTGCATTTTTAAAATGCAAATCATCTTAACTTTCAGCAAACAGAGAATCATCAATTGAATTTTTTTAAAGAACTTCTAATTGCAAACCAAAGACTCTTTCGTCTTTAATTATAAAAGATTCTAAATCATATTTTGGTTAGTCAAATGCTATTGTTAAATAGCTTCAAAATATTCTTGGGATTCATAGACATGCCTTAGAGACCAAAATCAATACCATGTGAAAGGTGAGATAGTATTTGCGAATGATTGTATGCTGTCATATGTGATGTGATGAATAGATAATAAAATTAATTTAATTAGATAAAAATGAGACTTTAAGACTAAATATGCACGAATATAAATAGAAATGATATATACGTATACACATATATGTATATCTGTGCAGAAATTATCCCCGTTAGCCCTACTAGAACAAAAGGTATAGCTCATGCGCAGAGACTTAGTAATTTTCAAAACCCCGTTCAGTGCGCGCATAATTATTATTTGTTTAAATTAAATTATACTGTTAGGTATACATTTTTTCCTTTTTTCCTGCCTAACCTGAAATCACCACGTGGTTTCTAAAATGGAACTATTGCTAGGGGATTATATACATATACATATATGTGACGTGCGCCGAAGAAAGGAGGCTTACTCTAAAAAAATCGAAATTGAGGTTTTCACATCTTTCGATAGTTTTTGAGTTGCTTTTTTTAATAAAAGCACCGAAAAAAAATTTCGAGGATTCTTATTGCTAATAATTGAGTTAGTAGGTACCCGCGAAATCTGGCTTTCGCTTGAGAGCTCGAGATCCCGTGAAACACCTCCCTCCACTCACCACTGCATCTCCACGCCTCATCTATACCCTGTACGTGAAATGCGGTGACGGCGCCGCTATATGCGTGATAATGGATTGATAGGTGGAGAAGGAAGATTTCGTGAGTCTTCCCTCTCTCCTAAGAGTCGCATCTACCTGGTCGACTTCAACCACTCGCTACGGGAAATCTCACTTTTCAGAGTAAGCCCCCTTTCTTCGGCGCACGTCACACGCACAGGCTCTCCCCCTCCCCCCGCACACACGTGTGTACCTCAAGAAGAAAGGGACCTTACACGTCAAAAATCGATTTTTAGGTTTTTACACCAATCGATAGTTGTTTAGTTGCTCTTTCATTTGAAAAAATCAGAAATTTTTTAAGTTGCTTACTTTTTTTGTTATTAAGCTGTAAACATAGGCATGATAAACGTAGTCGTAGACCGAGCGAGAGGCTTGTGAAATTCAGCCCCACTACTTACTACACAGCTGTTATGCGCTGTGTCCGTGAGCTCCACTGGCTCACGGATATGATCGTCTAAAGATGTAGTGGTAAGTGGTGGTGGTGCTTTTCGTCGACGCCTCCCCTACTACTCAATGCCAGCATGCGGACTCGGCTTTAAACGAAAAGAAACTGAACAACATTATTTTGTTATCGTAACTTTAATTTTCCTGTCGGCATGGCTTTATGTAAAATTTGTGTGAAGACGTTTAAAATGAAATGGCGGCTTATAGAATAATTCCCGTTGTAATGTCTGAGCATTTAATATTCCAACATAGCACAAAACAGCTTGAATATAAACTGTATTACTGTAATAAAGGTATTTTAAAATAACTATTTAAAGGTGGAATATGGCTTTTTAGAAAAAGTCCTAATATTTTTTTAATACGAATGACATTTTATGCAACTCCATAAAGTGAAAAATCAATTTTGCATTTTGTTGTATTTTGTAACTCGGTTGAGGGTACTAGCAAGTGATACGTTTTGAATGTATCATTAAAATACCAATTTTAAGTTATGAATTAAGCTAAAATGATACTGAAACTAATAATAAGCAATAAATATTGCATTAATTTTAGGGCTTAGTATGCTGCATTTTTCTGTTGGTGGTAGGCATCTTTGGAGATCCGGACCATGGTATGTAAGAAAAACAATACTTACTAACTTGTGCTTTATGTGACTAGTCTTTTTATGTATATTATGTATAATATATGTATATTACGTGATAAGTAAAAAATTTAAGATAAAATCAGTCTATAAGGAGATTTATTTAAATGAAGAAAAAACATTAGATTATTCAACAACTTTAATTTAAATATCGCCAATATTTCAACTAAATATCATTCAAAATTAGTTTGCACGAGAAAAGTGCAGGTACAAAATTCAAAACTGTTTTATGTGATGGTTATCGAAATAATTACATCACCGACAGAAATTATGGATACATTTTCTTTGACAATTGGAAAATTCATACTTCACTTCAAATACGAATATCTGTGCAGAAACTAAATCTACGGCATTGTAAGTAGAATGAGCCTACGTTGAAATTATTTTAATCAAAAAGTAAAAAACATTTAGTTTGAAAGTTAAAAGTTTCTTTTAGCTATATGGAAATTTTGAAATATGGAGTTTAAATCTTTTCTAAATGTAGAAAAGTGTTTTAAGAATTTAAAAAAAGTGTGAAACCAAGATTAATTCATACTCTTTAAATCTGCATCAAGAACGCAATCAAATAGTATGTAAATGCTGGGTGTCCATGCAAAATATTTTCTCGCGCAATATTAATTTTTTGGCGTCAAAAGTACGAGATACGTTGTGAAGTTTCATTTTTGTATAAGGAGTACTTAATTTCCCCTATATTTCATTGCAGATCTGAGTAAGTTTAAAGTTGCATCTTATAGAAAACGAAGTGACTCGTCGTCCTAAAGTTTGGACGACTAATCAAATATTTTTCATATTTTGTGTTTAGTCGTTCAGAATTTTTGGGACGATTAGTCCATCCCCTTTTCCAACTTCACAAATTCTTTGGGGACGACCAGACATAGCCTATAAAAAATTAAGGTTAGCGACGAACCTAAGATTGGGTTAAAATTGGGTTCCCCCAGTTTTTGTCAAATGTCCACGATTTGAGACCCCCTGAATCCGAAAAACAGGTTTTTACGAATGTGTCTGTCTGTATGTCTGTATGTATGTCTGTCTGTCTGTGAACACGATATTCACAATACTTGATCACACAGCCTTTAATAAGAACCTATTTCCCATATTTTGTTAAATATGCTGAGTTTTCATCAAATTTCTGATTAGGACATAGACACAGGGGTTTAAGATATTAGTGTATTGTTATTATGAAGCTTCTTTTGTATTTTTTTTACATAGGAAAAGCTTATTCATATTATCATCAATCTGGACCTGTAATCGGACATCACCAGAAAGTAGAATGGAAAGACAAACATGGACATCATCATCATGATTACAAAGCCCATCCGCATTATAAATTTTCATATGGCGTTAGTGACCATCATCACAAAGATTTTCACGACCAAAAAGAACATCGGGATGGTCAGTATAATATATTTTAACCAAGTGTCCAGGTTCACATAAAAGTCTTAAAATATTTGTGCTATGCTCATAGAATTTTCATGAACTAATTCTACAAAGTACATGAGCGAAAGTATGGGAGAGGGGGATTTAAAAGACTTAGTTCACTTTATTGTAAGGACAATAATTTCAGAAATTATTTTCCTAAAATATTTTACTTTCATTTTGCTATTGAAATTTAAAATTTTATTTAAATTCTTTTAAGACTTAATTTACGTCTTAATAGACTACGAAACCCTTTTTTGTATAGGCTTGTGACACCTAATTGAATTAATTTTTTCAAAAATAAAATACAGAAATATATTGGTATAATGTGTGTAATTCTTTCTTCTTGGATCATCTTATTATTTAGATATCAAAATAAATATTATATACTAGTCGATTATCTTAAATTTATATTTCTAGATATTGGAATCTAACTTTTTATCTCTCTGATTTTAACAGTGAAATAAGGTCATAATTGATTAGGAAATTGAACATTTTGTTCGAAATATGATATCTATTTTCAATAAAGTTGAGAAAAATTTAAATAAATTATACTGAAAGGACTTATCGTATCATGAGTTCAAATTTTTTGAAATTAAGCGGTTGCATGCAATAACAGCCCACTTGAATTTTCAGAAATAACTGGTTTTTTATTTGTTCTTCACGGAGTTATGCGCGAAACTAATGAAAAAGAAGTAAATTCTGCGAAAACAAGTAGGCTGTTATTACTACGTATAAATAACAATTAAATTAATTTTTCATATTCTCTCTCTATAAAAACGCGATAAAAATGTTTACAGTCGATACGACTCCAAATCCAAATCCAGGATTTCCGTTGTTAATATATTCTTTCCGAGTAATTTCTCTGGGCCAACATGAAGAAAACTCCAATGCTGAAATGGCGTATGAAGAAAATTTCAACGAAGACATGTCCTATGAAGGAAACTTCAATAACGAAAATCGTTAGATTGACTACTAGTATATCTTCAAGATGGATAGAGGTTATAGGTGGCTGTAGCAATGTTAGTTTCTAAGAGTTATAACAATTTTTGTTTGAAAACTCCTCAAAAGTCGAAATAAGCCATGTTGTATGGAAAGGTCACATGCATTAAATTACGTGTAAAATATCACGTATCACATATCACATGCATTGCTTACAGGAGATATTTCATTTTTTACGTACGTATATGAATCATGATAAGAGCAAACAGAAAGAGTTATTGCATTTTTTCTTAAATGTTAAAACATAGTTTTGTTAATTATTATTTATAATTTGAATCTATTATACACATATTACGCAGTATTTGATGATCAATTATTATTTTAACAGGAAAAGAACTATCCGGCGAATTTCATGTTCATGAACCTGGTGGTAACGTACGATCCGTGAAATACCACTCGGATCCGCATGGAGGTTTCTTCGCTGAAGTTCATAATCATGGTGGAAATGACCATTCAGGAGGCAAAAAGGGGAAGAAAGGCATTTCATAATTTGCCACTCTACACCATTTTAGGATTTAAAATGATTTAAAATATTTTAAAAATTCACTGAGGGGAAAAACAAATATTGTTCCAGAGGTTAAACGTCTGTAAATTAGAAATAAAATAGTGGCTATACGCTTGATATTTATGTCTTTTAGGTGGAAGCCAGAAACACATGTTCCCCGTCCATTCCTATTTCGTCTTGAGAACGAGCGTGGTGGTAGACTACACCGAAAAAAATATGTAACTATATTAGTTCAATAATACCTGGAACTAATACGCTTCGCATAAATTAGAACTCAATAGGTAAAAAATTCGAACTAGATCTCTTCATTTAATTTTTAATTTTATCGGTTTGAGTATAGAACCGACGCTATAGCAATATCGAATTAAATCGATTAAGTAAGTATTGAAATGGAGTAGTTCTTTATGTAAAACTCGCATAATTCATAAGTTGAATATCAGCAACGATATTTAAATCACAGTGCGTCGATATAGGTTTACTTGCTATGCTTCGCTCCGTTCGACTCTGCTGGTTCGAATGGTGACGAACAGCGAGGATCCAACGAACCTGTAACGTTTAAATTTGAGACCGCGCGAGATTTCATATCTAAATAATTATACATTAATTTTTCCTAGTACATATTGCCCGGCCCCTCAACTCCGCGCAATGCTCATGCGAAGCTCCTAAGTGACAGATTCGCTGGATCCTCGCTGTTCGTCGCCATTCGAACCAGCAGAGTCGAACGGAGCGAAGCACAGCGAGTAAATCTATATCGACGCACTGTGATTCAAATTTTGTTACGTACCCGATACACAAGTGGAACAGTATCTGTTTCGATGCTTTAGAATAGCTGACATTCAACTTATGAACGTTGCGAGTTCTACATGAAGAACTGCTCCATTTCAATGCTTACTTAATAGATGTAATTCGGTATTGCTATAGCGTCGGTTCTATACTCAAACCGATAAAATTACAAATTAAATGACGAGATCCAGTTCGACTTTTTTACCTTCTAAGGTGTAGAGGTGTAGAGTTCGGAGCCGGTTATATTACTTTGAGAACGGTAAGGAGAATGAGAATATAATGGAAAATATATCCGAGAAATTAATTCCCTGAGAATTTATGAGAATTTAAGAATTTATTTTAATTGATAGAAAATCGCATTTTTTGGTTAGCTTCCCTACCGAAAAGAATCTTTGAGTATATACTAAAAATTCTTTAGGTCAAAGAAGCTCAGAGAAATTCTCCGCAGGCACTCAGGTAGATATTTTTAAAGGTCCAGGAAGCTCGTTTAAATGGTCTGAATGCTTTAAAATATCCTTTCCGAAATTGAAATAAGAATACGATCATAAATAACAAGCAGAGATGCTATCTCAATAGAGTAGCCGACACTCAAGGGTCCTTTGTTAAGCTTTCGGATTAAAATTTAGAAGTAGATTTTTTAATTTCATAGTTAACAGCCTAAAACATAATAATTCGGAATCTACGGGTTTCGATGACTTCAGATATCTAACTTTTTTTTAATGCTTAAAATTGGAATTAATAGAACGTTTCTCGTAAATGGAATGAGATACGCCAAAAAAAGACAACGTTTTTGAATTCAACTAGAAAATTGTATTTCAGTATACAAGTTATAATTATAAATAAGTATAATGAGAAAATTCATCAATTAAAAAAAGTGTTAATAATTTGAAGAGAAATTTAAAAAGGGAGGGCTGATTAGCCACGACCAACTACTGTAAATAACTCTGCCCGCCCGGTACGTGACGAATACAAAAGGAACATTATATTACCGTCGAACCACTCTTAAAAGGACCACTAAAAGTATCTTGAAAAGGACCCAAATCTCTCAAACTATCTCCGAGACTATTTTGTTTCAAATCGCCTTTGTTTATAGACTCAAATGGGCCAGTCTATTTCGCTAAAGAAAACTTAGAGATTTCTTTCGGTAGGGTTGGAACGATTTTGTAATGTCAAAGACACATTTTAGGCTTATAATAAGCATCTGATTCAGTATTCGAAATGGAGAATACTTTTCCAAGAAAGTATTTTTTATTATTTGTTCCAGATGATTCTGAATGCATATTATAGTTATATAAAGAAGACATTTTATCATCAAATAATTATTTTAAATCTTGTCTTTTTAAAATATGCACAGACCGTGCACCACTTTTCACGCATGTGATCCAGTGAAAATCATTTAGTTAAAATTTATAAATAAAATTAATTTCTTTACGTAAATTTACGGTTAAAATAACATTTTAGTAAATAAATATCAGTATGAAATTTTTTATAGTTTATCAATATAAAATTGAATATTTAAACAATGATTAGCGCTAGGTACTCAATAATTTTATTATTTAATGCTAGTATTTATTAAGTAATGCGAGGCAATTGAATTTTGAGATTAAAGTTTCAGTCCAACAGTGTTAATTAATTAATAAGTTACTGTTTTGCATTATTCAAATTCCTGAATATTTCGAAGCTACAAAATAATTTATATGCAACCGTTGATATAACGTGAATAATACAAATTTGGATAAAAATCATAAATTCGTAAATTCTCATAAATTCTGTCATATTGTCGGTTACATAACCTGAACTTATATTCTGGGTAATTTAAGAACTCTATGGTAGGCGCGTGCGAGATTCTCTCCTCTGTGACGTACGCCGGTCCAGCCGACGCGGACACATTGGTTCTAGGGTATTTGGTACCCCCCTCCACCTGGGCAAGATGCGGAATCTAGCCCCTCCACTTACGACCAGTGATTCCAGATCTAAAACGAGAGTGCACTCCAATCCTATCACACGTCCATATGCGTGTGAATATAGTAGAAGACAATAAAAATGACTGGGTTGCGCGCGCAACTCATTTCTCCTCTTCTGAATTTGAAAACTCGAAGGTGCACGATTGCCGGTCGGAAAACTTCGGCGGTCCTATTTATATCTCGATCCGCTTTGAAACAAAATCAAGAAATTGTGATTTTAATGTTTCCAGGTTTCGATGCTTTTATTTTGAGGTTATGTTTCTTCAGATGTAGAATATTAATACTATTGTATGTATTATTAATGTTAATATTATAATTATATTATATTATATCATATTATAAAAGACTTCTTTTTCTATTTTGATCTGCATTCCAAAGAAATTCAAGAAATTGGCGATTTTCATGATTTGAATACTTCGTGCGCCTCTTTATGTGCGCATATTTTGAGGTTACGTTATTTCAAGTATAAAATATAAATTATATTAATATTAACACTAATATATATGCATAAATATATAGATATATTATTAATGATAATATTATAATTATGTTATATTATAATATTCTTATTTATATCTTGATCCGCATTTGAAAGTAATGAAAGAAATTGGCGATTTTAATAATATTTGAATATTTCGCGCAATTTAAAAATAAAAATGCAATATCAGAATATTAATACCGTGATTAATATTTTATTGTATATTATATTGTGTTCATTATATTGTATACTTTATATTGCGTATATTATTGTACACAATGAGAATCAGTTATGTAATTAAGTATGTGATATTATAATTATATATAGAATAGAATCGAATTTATTGTCTTCATTGAATACTTTTACAATTTTTTACAATATTCTTTTGTCCTCTTAAATATTCAAATAAAACGAAGCTACATATTTTCTCTTTTAGGATTTTTACCTGAACAGATAATAATTAAATCATTCAATCATGACATATTTCTGTGTCTATATTACAGTTCCTCTTGTCCTTAGGCTATATTACTCCTCTATATCACTATTTTCTTCGATATTAAAATTATATTAATATTAATATCTATATTAAATAGCTGTAAATAATTGTGCTAGAGTTTTTAAGCGTTTGATGTTTGATTTATCTATTACATAAAAAAAATTGGAATAGCCTCCGTACTTTCGAAATTATAAAATTCGTTTATGAGGGTCATTTAGAATTAAATAATTACAAACTATAGCTTCCTAGAATTTGTCATATTTGGTAATAAAAAATTTTGTATTTGTTTGTACTTATAATTTGTAATTGTTTTATTTCAAATGATGCTCATAAATCAATTTTCTAATTTTGAGAGGCTATTAAATTTTTTTCGGTTTAATAGACAAAAAAATATGACTGTTAATATTAATATCTGTTGATATAATATTATTATAATTATAATATCATGTATAGTTAATTATATATTATATTAATTTTGTTATGATGTAATGAAATATAAGTATAAAATATATCTGGTGTAATAGTATTAATCACGGAATTAATATTCTGATATTGCATGTACAAGAATTAATCGCGCGAAACATTGAAATCATTAAAATCACCAATTTCTTGCATTTCTTCAAAATGCGGAATAGTTGATAGAATATTGATATCAATACTGTTCTATGTAAAATTAAAATTATCTACTAATTTGAAATTGTTTTCATTGAATGGAAATTCTTTAGCTTGAATTATATGTCCGGGGGCTATTTAAACTTTTTTGGTTTAAAAGATAAATCCAACATCACACGCTTAAAAACTCCAGCACAATCATTTACAGCTAGATAATTTCATTATTAATATAATTATTATATCGAAGAAAATTGTGATATAGAGGAGTAATATAGCCTAAGGACAAGAGGAACTGTAATATAGACACAGAAATATGTCATGATTTAATTATTTAATTATTATCTGTTCAGGTAAAAATTCTAAGAGAGAAAAAATGTGGCTTCGTTTTATTTGAAAGTTCAACAAGGCAAAAGAATATTGTAAAAACTTGTAAAAGTATACAATGAAGACAATAAATTCACAATTTAATAAACACAATATAATATACAACAAAATATTAATCACGGTATTAATATTCTGAAATAATGCGCGAAATATTCAAATATCATTAAAGTCGCCAATTTCTTCCATTTCTTTCAAATGCGGATCCAGATATAAATAAGACTATTATGTATTCAAATCATGAAAATCGCTAATTTCTTGAATTTATTTGAAATGCAGATCAAAACAGAAAAAGAAGACTTTTATAATATGATGTAATATAATATAATTATAATATTAATATTAATAATATATATGACCGTATTAATATTAATATTTTACACCTGAAGAAACATAACCTCAACATCGAAGCATCGAAACCTGGAAACTTTAAAATCCCAATTTCTTGATTTTATTTCAAAGCAGATCGAGATATAAATAGAACCGCCGAAAATTTCCGATCAGCAATCGTGCATCTTCGAGTTTTCAAATTCAGAAGAGGAGAAACGGGTTGCGCGCGCAACCCAGTAATTTATATCGTCCCCTACCACTGATATATATATATATATATATATATATACTGGATACGATATGGCTCGAGGCAAATTGAAAGAGGGTTTTGACAATTATCGCCCTCCATAGTCATCCAGGGAAGTAAGTGGAACGAGCGCGAAATTCAAAACGTGTAGTTTATGAGAAACAAAAGAAGGACGATATTTTATTCGAACATTCATTAGAAGAATATACATAAAATAATAAAAAAGTATATTTTTTCCATCTGTACAGTATATACGTATAGTATATAAGAATCAATGAAATTTATGAAAAAATACCTGGATGAAAGGAATCAAATGAATGGAAAGAATTATGGTGGGAATATTATTTCGTTGAAAATGTAACAATTTAAGAATAAAGAATTCTTTTTAGTTCAAAATTCGTCTTAGGCGGTAGATTAAGTAATTTTATTAGTTCTGCTACAGTTTGTAGAAAGGATACGGATATATTGAACCTGTGGCCTAATACAAAAATGTATATATACAATTTCTGAGCATTATATTTCAAGTCCATCATTGTAACAGATTGGATTAAAATGCAATTTACTGATTCAAAAGTGAACAACTTTATTAAGGACTTTTCCTTTTTGTTAAAAACTTGCATGCTTTTATGGAAAATTTACTAATGGTTTACAATTTTTATTTCCTTGCTGAAATTTCAACTAAAATTTGTTTTTGTTATTGATATTTAAATACGGTCTATTCTAATTTTTATTTTCCCTTTAAAAATTCATCTCTTTTCAATAAAAATTTCATTTTTTTTTATTTAAATGTAATTTGCTGGTTGAAAAGTGAACAATTTATTAAGGACTTATCCTTTTCGTTTAAAACTTGCAGGCCTTTGTAGAAAATTGACGAATGGTTTAAAATTTATGTTTCCTTGCTTAAAGTTCAACTGAAATGTTTTTTTTATTGAAATTTAAATACTTTCTATTCTAATTTTTATTTTACTTTTTAAAATTCATTTCTTTTTAGTAAAAATTTCATGTTTGTTGGAATAGAATGCAATTTCAATCTAAGAATAAGTTCTTAATAACATTGCTCACTTTTGAACCAGTAAATTGCATTTTAATCCAATCCGTTATAATGATGGACTTGAAATATAATGCTCAGAAATTGTATATACATTTTTGTATCATGCCAAAGGATCAATACATCCATATGTTTTTTGCAAATTGTAACCAAACTAATAAAATTACAGTGAAACTCTTCTATATCGCCGATTTTAGGGCTGACGGTGGGTGGGAACTAACTCATTATAGCCCGATCCGCTTTTACTAGTTCACGCCTGAGTGACAACCGCAAACCCCGCGCAACTCCTGCTACACCTACCTGCGGCATAGCGTCAATTCTCGGAAGGGCTATAGAAGGGAGGGCTCTTGAAGGGGTTCACTGTACTTCAATATTCGTATGAATTTTATTCCATGTTATTATGTATGTATAATGCATGTTTATTTTATTTCATACATTGTATTTCATAACAGTAATAAATGTCCAAAAATATTATTGTGAATTGGTTCTTATTATATTTCACCCACCTTTTCTGCAAATCACCTCTATATCGTAACAATTTTAAATCAATGAATACTTCTCAAAACCTTAGAATGGTGAAAACAGATGTAAAATAAAGGTTTAACCAAGAAAAAGTTATTATCGAAATATTTATTCGTGACAAATTACATGAAAAAATTTTAATTCAATTAAATTAAAAAATTATTGTGAAAAAATTGTGTTCAGTAAAAAATAGAATAGTTAGATTTTCAGCTCTAAAAATGAATTTTCGGTTAAGAAAATTAATTTTCATATAAAAACTTATTTCCCGCCGAAGAGATTAATTTTCCGCACCGAGAAACAAAGCTTTTTCACAAAATAAATGAAATTTCAACCAAATATTTGAAGTTATACAGAAATTCTCTATCTACTATAAACCTAACCTACAATAAATGTCCATTGAAGACAATTAAGCTTTATGTAGAACATATAAATATCGATTTAAAGTTGTTCAATTTTCATTAAGGCATTAATTTTCAACCAAAGAGATTAATTTTCCACCAAAATGAAATCAGATGTTTCACAAAGTAGATGAAATTTCAACAAAAATTTTGATTTTTTTAAAGGAATTGTCAACCTCATATGTAAATTATTTAGCGAAGAAATGAATTTTAAATAAAAAAGAAGAATTAGTCATCAAAAGGGTTAACATTCTAACGCCTGAGATGAATTTTCAACCATTAAGAATTATTTTTTTGAAATTTTTACATTTTTAACGAAATAATAGTCCCACCATAATTATTTCCATTTATTTGATTCTTTTCATTCACACATTTTTTCATAGATTTCATTCATTCTTATATACTGTACGTATATACTGTACAGATGGTCACAAAAATGCAACATGCAGTATTTTTTATTTTATTTATATTTTTCTAATAAATATTCTAATAAAATATGCTCCTCCTTTTCTTTCTCATAAACTACACATTTCGAATTACGCGCTCGTTCCACTTACTTCTTTGATTACTTACTTATTTGATTTTTCACTTACTTATTTATTACTTATTTATTTGATTCTAGAAAAATTAGCGAAGTCCATTGCCTTAATAGAAATGGTTTAAATCATCAATTTTTTCTTGTAAAATTAGAAAAAGCATATGCGTTTGACCAAAAGAAGGTACTTTCATCAACGAAAATGTGTTCCTATAATAAAGTTCTTAGCCTGAATGGTTTTTTCTGAATATCTCCGTTTAACTCAGAGAGCATTCACATAACTTTTTAGTTTAGAGGACAGCGTTGATGTCTTTAAGTTTAAGAATTCAATTTCCCTATAAATTTGAATTAGTAGACATTTTACTAATTTGTTCAGCATACCTCATTTTAATTACTAAATCAGTTTTTTTCAGATGTTTACTAATTTTAACAGGAAAATTCCGTAACTGAGGTTAATCAGTTATACAGTAACTGCTACTACGCAATATTTAATTTGACGAGAATTCATGCGATTTATGCGATTATGACGAATCCTTATCGATCTTATCCGAGGTCCTACGAAATGACGAGTTCGAATGTGAATTCAGGAAGGTGTGACCTCAGTACTCTCATGACTGGCCATTCTATCAACACAAATTTTAAATGCATACGGTATTTTGTGTCTTTCTGAATAAATATCTAATATTCAGAACCAGAAACAATTACATCTGCTGAATCATTGGAAAATCTCGAGAGCTGTTCGGGTCTCAGGTGAAAATGACCTTCAACTCCATGGCTTTAAAGACGCGAGAGAAAAGGCTTATAGAGCGTGCATTTATGTACGCATAAAAATAGGAGACGAACATCACTTCACGTTTCTTTGCGCAAAATCCCGAGTTGCGCCAATAAAGAATTTGAGCATGCCAAGACTGGGACTTTGTGCAGTGCTCTTGGCTAACGCTTATACGACAGTAAAGAACTCTTTTAGGCTTAAATTCAGTAAAACGGGGTTTTCATCCGATTCTACTATTACACTCAATCGGATCAGCTCATCTGCTTATGAATACAAGAACATCGTCGCTAACAGAATTGCTGAGATACAAGATTTCACTCTTGTACCTAACTGGAAATATGTCTCATCAAAGGAAAATCTTGCGACTTTGTCTCGAGAGGACAGTTTTCTCAACAATTTCTGCACAAAACACTTTGGAAAAATGGCCCAGAATGACTAACAAAAGCAAAATCACATTGGTACAATTACTCACTAGAGAATACCGATGATCTGGAAAATAAAAGAAAGGAAACTACCGTCTTAACAACAGTTACTGGAAAGCACAATGTCGACCTTTGGACTCGGTTTTCATCGTTGAAAAAATTACTGCGCGTAACTGCGTATTGCTTCCGTTTCATACAAAAATTACGTGAGCGATCATGCCATTTAAATTCATTATCACCAGATGAATTGCGGAAGATGTTGTATCAAATAATGTCAGCCATACAACGACAAAAGTTTCACGAAGAAATCCGGGGTTTTTGTCAAGGAGTGGGGACCTTCAAAAGACATCGAAACTTCTCTGGCTATATCCCTTCATCAAAGATGATCTACTTAGAGTGGGAGGAAGAATCAAGAACGCTGAAATTGACAATGATCAAAAACATCCTATCCTTTTACCTAGAAGCCATCCCGTTACCGATCTCGTAATTCGCGATATCCATGGAAAACATTTTTATTTAAGTTTGAACGGTACCTTTTATGCTATCAGGTTGAAGTATTGGCCAATTGATGGTAGGTTTGCTGTCTGAAAGGTCTTACACGCACGCATACAATGTTTTCGCACAAGGCCTCAGGAACCAGATTATTTAATGGGTAACCTTCCTAGGGTAAGAGTGACTGCGTCACGTCTGTTCGAAAATATAGGGATTGACTATTATGGCCCATTCCACGTGAAAGAAAAGCGTATTCGTAATAGGAATGAAGTTCAGGTATACGCAGCTGTATATGTGCGTCTATAAAGAAGGCGGTACCCATTGAACTTGTTGGTGATCTAATAACTGACATTTTTATTGCAAGATTAAGGCGAGTGTTCGCGCGTCGAAGAAAGGCTGAGGCGATGTACTGAGATAATAGTAAAAATTTTGTCAGTGCCAAAGGCAAATTGAACAAACTTTACAGCTTTCTCAGGTAGAAATTTATTTAATTGATAAAGGTACATGTGCGAAATCAAAGTAGTGCTTAACTCGCGACCACTCACACCCATGTCATCAGTTCCCAGCGATTTACATGCGTTGACTCCAGGTCAATTTTTAAATAGGTCAGCCTATAGCTAGCATACCTGCTATAGATTTTTCGTAGACTCTTATTAATCGAATATATTCCTGGGAACACATGCAAAAACTAAAAGGAGACTTTCGGAAGCGTTGAAACCGGGAATATTAAAATGAAATAAATGTTATGAGTGAGTGGCATACGGGATCAGCAGATTTGATTAAAATAGGATCTCTTCTTGTTCTTCAAGACGACAAGCTGCCACCACTTCGTTGGAAGTTGGGTCGAATTGTAGAAGTCCATCCAAGCGACGATGGCACTATACGTGTTGTAACTTTAAAGAGGGAAAGCGGCGTCTTCAAACGAGGTGTATAGGAAATTTCGCTGATTCCTATAGAAGTATAAATTTGTTGAAAGCGCATCGTTCAAGTCCAGCAGAATGTTACTACGTAATATTTAATTTGCCAAGAATTCATGTGATTTATACAATTATAACCAATCCTTATCGATCTTGCCCGAGGTCCTACGAAAAGACGAAGGTTTGAATGTGAATCGAGGAAAGTGTGACCTCAGTACTTTTGTGACTGGCGATTCTATCAACACACATTTTAAATTATACGGTCTTTCGTGTCTTTCTAAATAAATATCTGATTTCAGTGAAGATTTTGAGTTCATTACCCGAATTAATTTTTAATATAAGATTATTGCAACTTCAAGTGACAAGAGAAACAATAAAAATATTTTAAAAAAGACTAGAGCCCGTAGAGAGTAACTGTAGTGAGTCGATTATAGACAGAATAAATTGTTAGAGGAACAATTTCTAATTAATATTTTACTTATACTCCAATGTTATTTGTAACATTGCAGTATAACCAAAAGTTTAATTAAAACTTTTTCCTTAGAATATATATACTTAATGTATAACAATACACAGGCTGAAAGGCTGTGACGTACTAATATTAATTTACAAATTAATTTTACCTGTGTATTGATGAACAGATGTATATCTATGTGTGAATAATATCTCATAAAAGCTAATTTTCCTTTCGAAGATATACATTTTTTGAAGCGATTACTATTATGCATATAACAAACAATGTTTGTTTTTGAACTTGCTAAGTTTCAGTTCAGAAAAAAATGTATAACACATGTATTTTCTAAGTAACAGGTTATTTTGATTGAATTCCAAAAGCTAACTAATATTTCATAAACAAATTTTGATAAATACAAGTTATATCCATTCTTCTTCATCTCATGACAGTTATTAATTTCAATGACTAGAATTGTTTTTAATGTCCATTTTGAATTACGCGCCAACTACGGGACCCTAACGAAGGGGCAGTTATGTAAGGCGTTCAAATTGGTAGCAGACGACGAAAATGCGTGGTATTTGTACAGTGATTCAAAACCGGTTTTCGGGAAAAGGTACCCTAACCTTTTCCCGAAAACCGGTTTCGAATTTATCTTTGAATTATTGTGTCACATCCAGTTTGTATCTAGATTATCAACCAGTGAAATTAAAAAAAAATTAATCCTATGAAAACTATTAAGTCCAGAATTAATTCAAAACATGCCTCCGTCAAAAGGTGTCCGTAGCTCATTGTAAAAAATATGGTTAAAATATATTTTAAACAAATTTACGAATAATCTTGATGAACTCTTTTAATTAGACACAAATTGAAAATGTTCTAAATTAATTAATGAAAGTTGAGCAAAAAATTTCACATTGAAAAAAAGTGCTTGAATATATTTAGAATATAACCTCTTTTAATTAACTGTTGTCTTCAATGCAAGTATAATCAGGCATAACTGATCAATCAGTGATTTCAGTGCAGGTATATATAACTCATTCAATTAGTAATTTTCGTTATTAATCCAATAGACACAATTCTACTAAATGACAGTGACTCAATTCTAGCCACATAAATTAGTAGAATATAACTGACAATCAGTTATATTTCACTATTTGGAATTTAGGGATTTAAGTCTTTAAGTTTAAGCCGATGTTTATGTTCGCGTTTACAGTTTTCACAGTCTAAGTACGTACCTATCATAAGGACAGGTAATATTTTGATAGTATAGTGAATTTAATATACATGTTTTCTAATAAACTCTTAGAAAAGTCAGGTAATTTACCTTTACACAAATTGAAATAATTTTCGCAGTCATGTTTGGTTATAAATAATAAAGCATAATATCCTTTCTAGTGCAATATAAATTATATTGAGTATTAAGTGTAAAAATTTTTACTTACGTAAAATTCTGACACAGTGACTTTTGATGAAAATCCCACCCGTACATTGCACTTTGATTATAAATAAGAATTTATTCGATGAATTGGGGGTTGTTACTTTAGTTTTAAATATTTGGCAAGATTAAGATGCACAAAGAACGCTAAACCTTTCACGCACTCTATTTTACAACACATATATATTAATTAAAGAATGTGATGATACATTAAATTTACTACATGTATATGCATATTGCTTGCATTACATTTATAGTTAAATCGCTAAAGAAATTTCTAATAGTGCAGGTACATGAAAAACTGGAACTGTATTGTGATTGCTCTTTCATAGTACGTGATTTATAAGAACGTTCATTTTTAAAACAGCTTTCGCGGCATATAGAGTGTAGAAAGGTAAAAGGAAGTAACTTTTTTCCAAAAATATGTTATTTTTGTTCCTACAAATTTTGCAACGATTTGAATATGCATCGTGTGGAAAGAATTTCTTCGAAATTATATTTTTTTAATCTTTGCAATGCCTTGAATGTAAATTAAAAAATGTTTTGATAAAGACATTTTTATGATATAAAAAGGAAACAAATATTAATATCTTCAAGGTTCAATAACAAAAATGAGTATTTCGTTCTTTATCGCTAGCTTAAAGCAAAAATCGTTTTCCATAGTATAAACACTACTGACGTAACACAAATCTGCTGGAAAAAGATATATTTTTTCAATTCATTGATTAATTAACAATAATCTAAAAAAATCGGCTTAATGGGTCTGATATACTACAAAATAAGCATTAAGATTAAAAAATAGGATTTACGTTAATAGTAAAATGATTTTGGTCTACAATGTTATCTGCTTTGGTCGAATTATTCAGTTATACTTGCAAATTGGTGTATAACTGACAAAAGCACATTGCTATCGCATTCATACGTTTTGCAGTGGGTATTCCAGCGTGTTAATTATTCTTCGTGATTACTGCTTTGTTGAATTTCCTGAAAGCATATTCATGCAAGTGCAAACACATAAATTGAACATCAATGTTATATACATAGATAAACAATACATTTACACAATAAGTGTGTAAATATATACACGTATTCATACAATACTTACGTCCATCTTCGGATGAGCTCTATTTATTATATCTAAAGTTTTCCGAAGCTTAAACTACCTGTACACTATAGGTCATATACCATATCATTACGAGGTCCAATGGAGAGAATGCAATTGTGAAAGCCAAATTTTGTAATACTAAATCGTCAATTTGGCCATCTTCAAATTCATCAGAAGCTCCGAGAACCGTTGGGGTTATCTGCGTAAGAATTGAGTATTGTCGTCAATCAAGTAAGAGTGTCAATATTCAATATTATTACAGTATCAGTTTTATTCAATTAAACTTTTACTTGGGTGAACCCGGTTATACACCATAGCCACGGAATAAGTCGAGTGACTGATGAAATTAGGACGCTATAAGCTAATTCAACTAATTTCATACGATGCTTGACACCTCATCTGATGATGTTGTAGGTATACAATTACGAGCAGCCACGAGCGTTGGAAGTGACAACAGTCATTCATTTTCCTTAGCACGTATGCCTTCAGCATCAATCAAGTCTTCGATTCCACATCTTCTAACGCCAGTTCATAAATAGAAAATTGCTGTTCCATTCGCATTTTGATAGCAGCTATTTAAACCGCCGAAAGCAGTCTCTTTACAGATATTAAGCGTTTTTGATCTGCCAGATTCTGCTCATTTATTTTTGTGGCTAGCTCTGGGTATTTGAGTAAGAATGGTCTATGATGTTCTCTCCTCACACTTTGCGCACATTTCTGCGCCAAAAAATAAAAGCACATAACATCTCTGTTCATATGGTATGTCCATTTTCGTCGCTTTTTTGGTTGCTGAACCTCTGCTTCTGCCTCTGGTTGTATAAGGCCATTCACCTATGGAGGATATGTTGGTTTAGGGTCATCAATAGGTAGAGGAAGAACATCATTTGCTCCTGCTTGAACGTTTGACGCGGCTTTCTCTAACTGATATTCATTGCCGTCGTTTTTCCACGCCAAATCAACCGGTTGTTTAGTCTCCATTACTCGGTCTTCTGTAACCTGTAGATTAGTCCTGATGTTCTTCACCTTAGCGATAAGATCTCTTAGTGCGTCTTTTTGTTTATTAGGATATTTTACAGCAAATTTTGTTCTCAAATTGTATTCTTTCTCCATTTTCGTTTCAAACTTCGCACTTTCGTAATAGAGACGCAACAATTCCTCTTTCATTGTGGTATCACAATTGATGCTCTTCCACGTTATTTCTGTCGAGGTGGTTGGCTGCAAATAGCTAACGTTAGCCAAAGCATCCTCAGCAGGCACAGTTGATGTTCCACTGTTTACCGTTTGTCGCAGATGTTCTTGTTGGCCAGCTGTTTGATTAGCGAGATCATTTTTAATATCTGGGTTTTGGTGCTCTACGTAGTCCCTCTCCTCTTAGTTTTTAGACTATTTGGCATGGGAAACCCTGTCAGTAGCAATGCAACCGCCAACATAGCCGTCGAATTCATGAGAGGAAAGCTTAAGCCCTACCGTGACGTCAACGCGGAACACCTTATTATTATTATTATTATTGTTATTATTATTATTATTATTATTATTATTATATCATAAGCCATTTCCCTCCTGGGGTGGCGTGACGCACCCGGGAGATGGGCAGTAATGTGGGGAAGCAGGTACCGATAGGTCTTCTAGATTGCTCTAGAATTCTCGTGTTACTTATTTAAGTACAACACGTTCGTTCCGCAACACTGCTCACCAGGTTCGAGCAGTGATGGAGGTTGGAGGTTCCCAAGCGAAGAGACCCGCAAAGTCCTCATGTCTTTTGTTTAACGCGTCATTCACTTTGCTAACACTATTTTTATTCACTATTTGTCGCCATACGAGGGTAGTTCAATAAGTCCTTAGAATGAAGTATAAAAACAATTTTTTTTGGATAAATTTTTTTTTATTTTTCAACATAATCTCCTTGGAGCTCTATACACTTGGTCAATCGCTTTTCAAGTTTTTTAAATAATAATTGATTCAAGTTGTCTGGAAATCTCTGTCCACCGAGCCATTTTTTCAAATTTGGAAACAAGAAAAAGTCACTGGGGGCTAAATCTGGTGAATACGGTGGGTGTTCGACCAATTCGAATTTTAGTTCTTCAATTTTAGCCATTGAAACGAAGCATGTGTGAACTCGGGCGTTGGCGTGATGAAAGCGAATTTTTTTTTCTCGCCGAATGTGGTCGTTTTTTTAAATTTCTTCTTTCAGCTGCTCTAATATTGGTGCATAATATTCACCAGTGATTGTTTTACCCTTTTCCAAGTAGTCAATAAGTATAATTCCACGTGCATCCCCAAAAACTGTAGCCATAACCTTACCAGCTGA
>NC_046658.1:49071508-49074444 GCF_010883055.1 Belonocnema kinseyi | reverse complement strand
ATATATCTAGTCGGGAGTGGTGCTGACTGAAAACAGATGATTTGGAGCGATTCGCGCGCCATCTGTTGGTCATTCTAAGGACTTATTGAACTACCTTCGTACTTTTCCGTCCTGGCAGAGTTCTCCAGCTTCCTTAATAGTCATGCACTTTTTCATGCAAGTCCTCGTGTTTCTGTGGCTTCTTATGTCTCTTCCAATTAGGTTATCATTCACACATTCTAAACATTCTGTTGCGGTCTGCCTCCGGGAAAGCTGTCATTTACTTTACCTTGATACACTTTTTTCGCCAGTCGTTCACCTTTTATTCTCTCAACATGCCCGAACCATCTTAACACCGAGTGTCAACTGGTGTTTCTTCTGTATCACATTCTTTGACAATGATATCGTTACTTACTCTGTACATCAGAGTTTCCCATATTATCATCGTATATGCGCCTATCTATCTCCTCATCTATCTTTCCGTCCCTAGTGAATAAGCTACCAAGATATGCATACTTTGAACTTTTTCTATAATCATTTTATACAATGTTGCCCTTTGCTTTTTCACACTGTCCTCATATGAATAGAATTTTAGGTTTTATATACTTCAATTTTAAGGGCGATGCTCTTCCTGTTTGTATTCAGTTTGATGAGCATTTTTTCAAGTCATTGATTGATTCTTTCATAACAAGCTCATCATCTGCGAACGTTAACCCACGTATCTTTACGGTTTCGAGATGCACACCTTCTACGTCGAAGAGGGCTATTCTGAGTCACTTGTCCATGATTATAATAAATAACTATGAGGACAAAACGCATCCTTGTCTAACACCTTGCATAATTTTGAAATAGTCATTTAGTTTTCCGTTACCCTTATACTAGCTTTGCTACTAGTATTTATTGTTTTTATTGCTTACAGAAGACATCAATTGACTCCGAACTCTTTCAGGACTTCTAAAAGCTTACTTCTATCCACCTTGTCAAATTCTTTTTTTGAGTTGAGAAATGCACAGAAAACTTTTTTCCTACGTAATTTGTCTTAAGCTAAATATATGATCCGTGCATGATCTTTCCGACATAAATCCACTTTGGTGTTCCCATATCTTTTTTTTCTGTTATTACCATTGAGCGTGTATACACATTGAGTGTGTACACTAGCAACCTCACCATTTTTTGAGTTCTTAATTACACCTCTAACCTCAGTGACAGAAACTTTCTCAATTGAGTATTCTAACGCATTGTGTTCTACATAGCAGTTGCGGTGCCCAACATGTTCATTCCCCAATAATTACCTAAAAGAGTCTCTCAAAGCGTTCAGTATCCTGTTTGTATTATATAAAATTTTACCTTTGCTATTTCAAATTCTGACTAACACTGTACTTTTATTTCCCTTCATATTTTTATAAAGCAGTTTCTTGCTTCCTTTAGGGTCGTATTGTAGTTTCGTGTCTTCTTCTGTTTTGCTTTTATTTTGACTCTTCTTGACTAGTCCTTTAATTTGCTTTTTTTTCTCTGTTATCATTATTACGCATATTCCTTTCATCATCTCTAAGACCTGTCATGTTCAATTTTTGTTTGTACGCATCTTTCTTTTCTTTTTAGGCTGCCTGAAATTCATCATTCCACTATGCATCACCAGACGTTTTTAGTGCAACCACAGTACCATACACTTCAGTCGCACTCCTATCTATGACATCCTCGACCATAGCCAATGCGCCCTTTAAATTTGTATTGTATCTACGCGCCTTCCCAAGGTTTCTCTTCTATCCGCTCGTCTATCTTATTCTGAAAGTCTGCTTGCACTTCTGATTCCTGTATATTCTCAATCTTGATTCGCAATTATTTCATTTTTGTTTGTTTTATTTCTTCTTTATCTCTGAGCTATTTTTAATTTTGAGAATATAAGGTTATGGTCAGTATTGCATTCAAATCCTCTCTTGACCCCTGTATCTTTGACTAGCTCTCTTAGTTTTTCATCTGCAACAAAAAAGTTAAATGTAGTGTGTCTTTTTCCTTCCTGATCTTGGTTGCCCACCTATCAATCATATCTCCTAGCAGCAATATTCTTTCACCATGATCGCAAGTACTTATTGTATCATTTAATGTGTTTCACAATTCCCTTTTTACTTCTTTCGAATGACTATCAACTGGGAAGTATCACTCTATGGTAAATAATCTTCTAATTCCTACCTTCATTCTACTCCACATCTATCTGAGAGCTATTAAGTCATGATCTCAGAGATGTTATTTCGCTCTTTCACTCATAAGCAAACCTTCTTCTTGCCTACCATTTCATTCACTATCTACTTCTGAACATATTTCAAATCTCTATTTTCATTCAAAATAACTTATTATTCTTGTTGGATATCTTTAAATGTAATTTTTCCAGTACATAAAATATGACAGAAGCAGACCATCACATTTTCTTATCTTTAAATGTAATAAGTAGCTGCAGTCGGCTTTGCCCTCCCGTGAGGAGCAAAGCCGATAAAATACAGCTTCTTAGAATTAATTAAATTATCAAATCATTATTTTTTCCATGTGATTAATACTTATAGAAATATGATACAAAATAATATAGAACTCAAAATGAGAAAAAAATGGATCATCTCAACATCTCTTTAACTTTAAAAAAATCATTGACTGTTAACTGGTTGGCGCTGCCACCCCCCTTGCCGTACCCTAAGGATTGTACTTACTTTAGGATATATTGTGGAGCCAGCCGAAATATTTTTCTACTTTCGTATCCATTTATCTTTGTTCCAGGTACAAATAAAATATCTATTTTCCTTATCTGCGTAGTTTTTTGTAATTCTCTTACCCTACTACCATTCACCCCTCCAGACTTCCAAACAACCATTCATCATTCATCGCCTGAAACTTGACCTTTACATTCGACGTACGCATGCCTTTTGTCAATTAAAGTTCCAGTCCATTCTAAGTCATTTCTGACAGAA
>NC_046658.1:49065563-49071408 GCF_010883055.1 Belonocnema kinseyi | reverse complement strand
ATATATGTATGAAGTATGGTTACTCCATATATGTATATATGTAGTGTAATTACGATTTCCAAAACATCTTAGTTGGAAGATTAAAAAAATATCATTATTCCTAATATAAACCACGAGGTGAAATAGCATTAATTAAAGTCTATTTTGTAAGTCTACGGTACATGGCATTGGATCGTTTGCTGCGGTATTTAAAAATATACAAAATTTCCTTCTTGTCATCTTTATGAATAACATTACGTACGATTTTACTTTGTTTAATATTTCTGATAACACAAATGTTAAACATTAATAAATAACACACTTATCGGGATTCATTTAACCACATTAGTGACAATGTTTATTAGATAACAATACAGTTTTTAAATTTTTAAAGCAGGTGGCCGTTTAAACCTCATATTTTTAAGATGACCAAAAGTCTGATCATTTTTTTCGACATTGCAAACTTATATTTATAGATTTTCTCTGCTGACTTTTAATCTTTTCAATGTTTTAAATATATTAAAGTAGCGTCTCTGATAAAATTCAGTGTTACCTTACAGTTTGTAATATGTAAAATTGATCTTGTTTTTTATTATAAACTGGCAGTTTTAAATCTAATTTCCATATCCCTTGTACATGTATATGCTATATTTCTTATCATCCAGTTTTATAAACGGACCCAGGTAGGAGTACGACCTTCAAAGTGTTTCAGAACCCCTGCCAATGTGATGTTGCTACCTGGAATCCGTACGAAAATTGCTGGGGTTCCAGGAACCGTTACTTCCCAACCGGGAGTCCCAAGACATGCTTTTAAAACCATTCCAATAGATTTTATAAAACAGCAGGATTGTGTAATATTATGAATATCGACAATCAGAACTTCAAGATCTGCATCCAAATGTTTGCTTTGAGGTGCGCGAGGCACGGATACATAAGCGTGCTGGAGCTCTAGTGAATAATTTTCTCCATACGGTCGAATCACCCAGTTGGGAATTTGATTATAACGAATGGTATGTAGAACTCCAGAAAAAACTCGAGGGTTATCACCGTGAATCTGTACATAAAGGCGGCTTCCTCGTGGAATAACGAACGATTGGCTTTCTGGATTTACTCCATACCCTATTAAAGCTGCACCTCGTTC
Source organism: Belonocnema kinseyi (assembly GCF_010883055.1). Taxonomy (NCBI): domain Eukaryota; kingdom Metazoa; phylum Arthropoda; class Insecta; order Hymenoptera; family Cynipidae; genus Belonocnema; species Belonocnema kinseyi. The sequence goes on along the minus strand of NC_046658.1, from coordinate 49,070,288 downwards.
AAAAAAAAGTATATTCGTGAGTTTTGTGTACACTGTAAAAACATCTGTTAGTAATTAGATAAGCAGGAAGTATTCTAATCGCAGATTTCGTAACTGACATTGCTAACCAAATTTTGGAATTACGATGGACATGGTTTCCTATGTTCTCCTATCACGTCAGGTTTTAAAAGAATGTATATCAAATATGTCATATACGAGGTGTGTTCAAAAAGTGAGGTGATTTTTCAATTTTCGCGGGCTACGTACATTCAAGTTTAAAATTTTTTGTTTTGTTGTGTTGGTACACTCGTCACGATCATATGTTTACAGTTTTGACTATATAGCTCGTGTTGTTTTTCTGGCAGAGGCGTAAAAGGTTAGAAGGGTTTGGTGTGGTCGGCGATTTTCTTCTTTCGAAAAAAATGGAGCAAAGAGTTTGCATTAAATTTTGTGTGAAAAATGGAATCCAGTGCTTTAAATCTCTTGAAATGTTCACAGTTGCAAACGGTGAGTCTACTCTGAGTAAGAAAAATGTGTATAAGTGGTACAAGCTGTTCCAAGAAGGCTGAGAGGATGTCGAAGACGAAACTCGCCCTGGACGTCGCAGCACGTCAACAACAGATGAAATAATTCAAGCAGTGGAAGAAATGGTGTTGAAAAATCGCCGAATTACCATCAGAGAAGTTGCTGAAGATGTTGGCATATCGGTTGGCTGATGCCATGCTATCTTTTCGGACGTTTTGGGCATGAGACGTGTGTCAGCGAAATTTGTTCCAAAACTGCTTAATTTTGATCAAAAGATCCATCGCATAACTATCGCTCAGCAGATGTTGAATGAAGTCAATAATGATCCTGATTTTCTCAAAAGGGTTATAACTGGGGATGAATCGTGGGTATAGGGTTATGACATCAAAACTAAAGCCCAATCGTCTCAGTGGAAGCATCCTGAGTCTCCAAGACCGAAAAAAGCACGTCAAGTTCGGTCAAATGTGAAGGTTTTGCTCACTGGCTTCTTTGATTACCGTGGCGCAGTGCATCAGGAATTCTTACCACAAGGTCGTACGGTGAATAAGAATTATTACCTTCAAGTTATGCGTCATTTGCGAGAGGTGATACGCAAAAAACGTCCGGAACTTTGGAAAAACAATTCGTGGCTTTTGCATCACGATAATGCACCTGCTCATTCATCGTTGCTTGTGAAAGATTTTTTGACCAAAAACAGCACCACAGTCATGCCTCAGCCTCCATATTCACCGCATTTGGCCTCCAGTAAATTTTTTTCTTTTCCCAAAACTGAAGAGACCCATGAAAGGACATCGATTTTCACCGATTGAGGAGATAAAAACTGCATCGCTGAAAGAACTCAAGGCTATACCACATAATGATTATCAGAAGTGTTTCGATGATTGGAAAAAGCGTTGACACAAGTACATTATATCTGAGAGGGATTACTTTGAAGGGGACAACGTAAATATTGAGGAATAAATGAATATTTTTTTAGAAAACCATAAAGTCACCTTATTTTTTGAAAACACCTCGTATGTGATTTACGGCAAAGATATTATCTTTTTATCTGAAAATACGACGTGATAGAAATATTTCGATTTCAGATTGATAGCAGCCATCAACAACTATTCTCTAAATATAAATCAGCCAAAATAGGTAGATCAAAGAAACGCACCAGAGCCTTTGTCTGATACCGCGCGACTTTAATTTTTCTCAATCATTGTAATTCTTCTTACGTTAAAGAAAATATTTTAAAGGCAAAAAAAAACATTTTTTTATTTTCATATGTATTTTCACGATTTCAAACATACTCTTGAATTGATTTCTCGATATCTAAAATAACTTAAAAATTAAAAACCGTTGTAAAATATTTTTGTAATTTTTTTAACTATATGACGTAACCCCATGAAATCATCAGCAAATACCGATTGTAAAACTGAGGCTAAACGGAAAAGCCATTTTATCCACATAATCTAAAGAGTAGAAATATTTCCGGAAAAGGCCGACAAAAAGGCCTTCACATACACATGATGAGTTATGAAATCAATATAGTAGAACACTCCATATACCTGGCAATTTTTTTAATTTTTATCACTGCATAAAAAATAGAATTTCTCCCTTAAAGAACCGCTTTTTCTGAAATTATTTGTACTCTTTAGATTATGTGTAAAAAACTAGGCAAAATGGCTTGTCTGTTTGCTTTCATTTTTATCTTTGAAATTTCCCGAAAATTTCTAGGGGCCTTAATTAGCTTTGTGTACGCTGCCAAAAAGTGAGTTTTCGTTTATTCACAATTAGATATTTGCGTATTTAATAAGTTTCGTCAATGTCAAACTTTAATGCCAGCCTTTATAATAAGTGTCTCTTGTCCACGTATTAAGTACGTTTAATATTTCTTATTACTATTAATATTAGATACAAACTTATCGAAACAATGAGTAGAACTACGATCTTCATTTTTTCTAGAAAATGACAGCGAAATAAAATTGAAAATTTCTGGATTATATTCACTTGTATACTACCCACTCTCTGATAACACAGTTTTATCTTTTATTTATAGTAGTATTTATTTCTACATATGCCGTTAGGTTTTCGAGTACTTGGGTGTTTACGACGTATCGCATAAATTTTCGTAAAACTTGTTGCGAAACCTGTATCTATCATCATAACATTGTTTATGGTTCATAAACTCTCCTACTTTATTTTTATGAGCATTGGTAATAGGGGAGACCATCCTACAATATATAATGATCCTGAAGTAGATGATGAATAATTATAAAGACAAATATAAGAAAGTAATAACTTATTATTTACTTCAATATATTAACACGCATTGCGTCTTAAATACTTATTGCATTAGCTTAGATAATTTATGTACATTAGTATTTCAAATTGATGTTTATCCACTAGAGGACCATTATCAACTGTAGGCGGGTCTCCCTTATAATTAAAAATAAAAAACTGAATAAACAGAATTTATTTTTTCGAATTTTTTTATCAATCTTTGACGCGAACTATAAATGTCTGCTCTTGCACCATTATATATGTGGAGCCTCATTACTAATATATATTTTATAAATTTGCGCTCCAATAAAAGCCAGAATTTTTCATTTATATTAGCGATAAACGATTTTTCGAACATTCATATTACCGAAGTCGCGGCAATAACTGTAAAAAACAGCCCGTCGTTAAGCAAAAGAATATTTAAAAATTTTGTTTTGTTATCTTTCATGCCAAAGTTGTGTTTAGTTACGCAAATTTGGTAATATATTTATAATCAGGTAACAGCCCTTAGAAAATAAAGTGTTTTGCAATCTTCTAGGCAAGATTCCAATGGACTTTTCCTCCTCATTTCATTCCATTGAGATTTGCCACAATAGGTAAGGTTTAGCACAGTAAGCAGGGAGTTGAATATTTTTGAAAAATCGATTATCATTGCGATAATATATTTTTTGTTTATATGAAAATTGCGGGTTACAGAGGAGCGGGTATTCATAAACAATATTTTTTTCATAACACAGAAAACCCAGAAGATAAAGTTTACATCGATTCCAGGTAAAAGATTCACCTCAACAAAAACTAACCTTGCCAGATACACTTTACATGAATCGTAGATAATCTCCGATTTTTAACCTTTCCTGGATAATCTTTCGTCTTATAATCGCTCCATTTTTATTCGAGATGTAGCGAGAATTACGTCGTCAGCTCTATCTATCGTCGTGAAACTTCATTAAATTTGAGAGCAATGGGGATTCCCATCTGTCAGTTGCTTTTTGCGCTTTTTGCTAAATGGTATTAAATAATTTTTAATTCGTCTACAATAGTGTAATTTATTTCGTAGGAGATATATTAGTAAGAGCAATTTTTTTCGTGTTTTCTGTTGTTGATTCTACACATTTTGCCGAAATTTGCTCACTTTAGCGTGACGCAGTCGATGAGTTCAGAATTATTTTGCTAGCCTCGGTAGTCCGGGAGCGGGCAATGCTGCCGTATGCAATAATATGTCCAAGGATAAAAAGGTATGATTCTTATGTATTTTGAGCCGCTGAATCCGAATATACCCGGCGTTTTTTCGAAAAAAATGGTACGTTTTGTTTAAATCGCAAATGTTTAAACAAATTATGAAAAAATGACTTGTTCGATCTGGACAATTTTTTTTAGATAATATGGCCCATTTTAAGACGAAAATGTTTCTTGTAACTTTTTTGTAAAATGCATATTTCAAAAGTTATGAATTTGCAAAGGTTGAAAATTCGACATTTTTCACCAACTTTGACAGTTAATAATTTGTAGCCTATTCAATATTTCTTAAAATTGAGAAAACCTACTTATTATTTAGAAGCTACGCTTTAAATTGATATAATTCAATATTAGTATATTACCGGCGAAGGTAGGTTTTTCGCGACTAATAGTCAGCGCTTTTTCGACGTCTACACCGCCCTTTCGACTGCCTCGCGCGCAGCCACATGCTCTTGTTCGCGCGTCAGTGATATCGGGAATGGGTTTAAATTCGAAATAAATATTAGTTCAAAATTGAATTATTACTGGTATGAACAGTCTCTTTATATTGGTCAATACTTTCTCTGAGTACGCTATGGAATAAACTCTAAATTGAAACAAGTTATTGCTTGGTGCTAGGATAATTTTGCAAATTTCGCTGAAAATACCTAATTAATCTAATAGCATACACAATAAAAATGTAAATATTACACGTAATAGAATTCTTGAAAAGTAAACAAT